>NW_027507758.1:5838171-5988171 GCF_037356315.1 Lithobates pipiens | reverse complement strand
CGGCGAGCTCTCTGTTCTCTTGGGACTTCAGGCTCTAGTGCCACAGGCTCTACTTCAGGAACACATTCTGACAGCATCACTGGTTCTGGAACATCGGTTCCTTCCTCTTCTGAGTAAATTCTAGGGATATCTTCCCAGCCTTTAGGCACACCACTAGATGGAATGAACTCTGTAGCTTCTGGGTTCAGTGTCCCATCCTGTGTATCCTCAGTAGGTGGGAGATCTATGGCAGAATTTCCTGGAGTTGATGAAGGCCATAGCCACTCAAGCTCTCCTCTTCCACCTTCACCTCGTTGGGGATCTTGTCCATCTCTAACCCGGGAGGTCTGAGACCGAGTGCTAGGTCCTGGGGTATCCAGAATGGAAACAGATTCAGGTGGATTTCTCACTGGAGGTATTCTGACTGCTTCAGTAAGCGGGAGCAAATGATTCCTGTGCCAAGTCTTCAAGGGCCCCACTTTCCCCTCTGGTTTTAGCTTATACACAGGCAATCCAGGTAGCTTTCTGCAAATGACATATGGCTCCGATCTCCATCTATCAGCAAGCTTGTGCTTCCCAGGGATCCCCAGATTGCATAGCAGTACACGGTCCCCAGGCTGCAGGTCTTGCACTCGAAACTTCAGATCGAAGTTCCTCTTGTTGCGGGCTCCCCTTTGGTCCGAAGCCGCCTGAGCTCGTTCATGGGCCACTTTCAAATTGTGTCTAAGTCGGTCCACATATCCCTTGTGGGAGGTAGCAGAGGCATGGTCTAGGGAAATGCCAAAGGCCAGATCCACCGGCAATCTTGCTTCTCCCCCAAACATGAGCCGGTAGGGGAAGTAACCCGTCACATGACTTGTGGTGCAGTTGTAAGCGTGCACCAGAGCTGATATGTGTTGGCTCCAGTGTTGCTTCTTCTCTGTCTCTAGAGTTCCAAGCATGTTTAGTAAGGTCCGATTAAACCTCTCAGGTTGGGCATCTCCTTGTGGATGATAAGGTGTAGTCCTGGTCTTCTCTAGTCCCAATGAGCCCAGTAGGTTCCGGATCAGATGACTCTCAAAGTCCCTTCCTTGGTCTGAGTGGATTCTCTGTGGTAATCCATAGTGGACAAAGTATTTTTCCATGAGCACCTTGGCCACAGTGGAGGCCTTTTGGTCTTTGGTGGGGAAAGCCTGGTCATAACGGGTGAAATGATCGGTTACCACCAGAACATTTCCTAATCCACTCAAATCGGGTTTGAGGCAGAGAAAGTCAATGCACACCAGATCCATTGGACCCTGACTCTGTAGGTGGCCCATTGGGGCAGCTTGATGGGGTAGAGTCTTCCTCTGGATGCATCGTCCACAAGAACGGCAATATCCCTCCACTTCTGCCCTCATACAGGGCCAATAGAACCGGCTTCTGACAAGCTGGAAAGTTCTCTCCGCCCCTAGATGGCCATGCTGGTCATGTAAGGCAATTAGTACCGTCTCTCGGTGCTTCTCTGGGAGAAACAACTGCCACTTATCTTCTGAGTTATCAGAGGGGCCCCTTCGGTAGACCACTCCCTGATGCACTTGTAGCTTATCCAACTCTTTCCTCAGCAGGCGAGCCTCCTTGGAAGGGTGATGTCGAAGTCCCTCTGGATTCTCGTTCTCCAAAGCTTCAAGGACCAATCTCCCCATGGGGTCTTCCAATTGGTCATATCTCAGCTCCTTTCTGGACAGCTTTGGCAGGAGTTCCTCTGCTAGTTGAGTTACCCCACAGTAGGGTCGAGGGACTCCCACTGCGGTGACTCCTATCTCCTCTGCTCTGGGGCCCCCTCTTGCTTGAAACTCAGCACCCTGACAGAGTGCTCGCACTCCTTCCGGTGCTACCTGGGTCCAGTCTTCCCAGTCATTGACCATGACGTGAGATCTTCGGGACAGGGCATCTGCATCCCTATTTCCAGCCCCTGGTCTGTATTTTAGACTGAAGTTGAATCCGGATAATGCAGCCAACCATCTGTGTCCGGTTGCATCTAACTTTGCAGTAGTGAAGAGGTAGGTCAGAGGATTGTTATCTGTCTTTACGGTAAACTCCGCCCCATAGAGATAGTCCTTCAGTTTGTCTACTACTGCCCATTTGAGGGCCAAGAACTCCAATTTATGAGTGAGGTAGTTCTTCTCCGAGGGAGTCAGGCTCCGGCTCACATAGGCCACTGGTCGCAGCTGCTCTTCATACTCTTGATAGAGCACTCCGCCTAGGCCCTCATGACTGGCATCGACATGTAGCTCATATGGTCTGGTGGGGTCGGCATAGGCCAGGACTGGGGCCGTGGTAAGGCTCCTCTTCAAGGTTCGGAAAGCCTCTTCACACCTTGGGTTCCACTGATCTTGAACCGACTCACCGGCCCTCCTAGGTCCCAAGCCATCCTCTTCTCCTTCAGTCTTGAGCAATTCGTTCAGTGGCTTGGCAATCCGGGCAAACCCATCCACAAATCTTCTATAATAGGAGCAGAACCCCAGGAAAGATCTGAGCTCTGTGACTGTTGTCGGTCTTGGCCAAGAGGTAACTGCCTCCAACTTCTCAGGGTCTGTCGCCACTCCCTTTTCAGACACTATGTGTCCCAGATAGTTCACAGAGGATTGGTAAAACCGGCACTTCTCGGGAGAAAGCTTGAGTCCCTCTTCGCTGAGTCTTCTCAACACCTTCTCCAACCTGGCCTCATGTTCTTCCAAAGTCTTCCCGAAGACAATGACATCGTCCAAGTACACAAGGACTTCTATGAGGTCCATGTCTCCAACGGTCTTCTCCATGAGGCGTTGAAAGGTAGCAGGGGCTCCAGACAGGCCCTGAGGCATTCTGTTGAATTCAAAGAATCCCACTGGGGTTATGAAAGCTGTCTTCTCTCGGTCTTCCTGGTGCATGGGGATTTGGTAGTACCCACTCTTGAGGTCCATTACACTGAACCACTTGGCACCAGCCAAACTCTGTAGGGCATCCTCTATTCTCGGTGTGGTATACTGGTCAGGGATGGTCTTCCTGTTGAGAGTCCTGTAGTCGATACAAAGCCTCAACGACCCATTCTTCTTTCTGACCACCACTATGGGGGAGGCATAGGGACTTCTAGACTCCCGAATCACACCAGTCTTCTTCAACTCCGCAAGCTGCTCCCTCAGATCCTCCAGGTCAACTAGAGGGACCCGCCTAACCCTTTCCCTGAAGGGTTTGTCTTCTTGGAGGCGGATTCGGTGGGTGGCACTCCTGGCACATCCCACATCAAACTCATCCTTTGAGAAAATCCTCTCCCATCTAGTCAGCTGGGCCTTGGCTCTCTCCTTCCAGGCTCCAGGTAGGTCCGGGTTCTCCATGGAAAGTTTTTCCCAAACATCTCCTCCTGCACCCGTTCCTTTTACTTCTGACCAGCTGACTGGGGCCGCAGGACTCACCTGCCCCAACAGCATTCTGGCAGGGATCTCTATGGGTCTCTCCATAGGGTTTCTCACACTCACTGGGACTCTTCCTCGAGCCTTCTTCAGGGCCTTGATTGAAATCACTTCCGGTATCACTTCCAGGCCGGAGTGATCCTCCCTTGAATCGGATTCCAGCATGACAAAGGGGCCAGGCTGCTCCTAGGTAAGCTTCACCGTGGCCCTGAGGCAGACTACCTCTCCGGGCTGCAGCACCACTCCCTCTCTCCCAAGTCTCCACACCTTCCCTATCCCCTCTCCTGGGGTCTTCTGCTCTAGGACCAACCGTTGGTAGGCTGTCTTCAGCATGGGATGGATATTGGGATCTTGATGGTTACTCGTCTCCACTAGAGGGGTCAGAAGCCTTCGCACCAGATCCGTATTGGTCCCTATGATGAGGGACATCTTGCTGGCCCCGGGCGGTCTAGGACACACAACTGCCAGGGTGTCAAACACCTCCGTTTTCCCTG
Source organism: Lithobates pipiens (assembly GCF_037356315.1). Taxonomy (NCBI): domain Eukaryota; kingdom Metazoa; phylum Chordata; class Amphibia; order Anura; family Ranidae; genus Lithobates; species Lithobates pipiens. The sequence continues at coordinate 5,984,291 of NW_027507758.1, read as the reverse complement.
CCACAGATGGATCGAAGGTCAGCTTTATGGGCAGGTAACCATCGTAGGGGAAACTCTGAGTTCCCAGGCCCCATATCTCCAGCTCTTCTATCTTCTGTATAGGCAAATTGCTCAAGTGCCTATCATAGAAGTCTCTGTACAACAAAGTCACTTGAGCTCCAGTGTCCAGGAGGGCCTTCGTGTAGACTCCTTCCACCTGGATGGAGACAGTGGGGGACGGGCCGACCAATTCTTCTGGGAAGGGCCGGGTTGAGGCCACCCTCTTCTGGGGACCCGTCTTCATCCAGTTGGTTTTAGACTTTATTCTTTTTCGAACCTGGTATGCATTGACCCTCCCCAATGGGAGTACAAACCCGCTGAGGGATGTTATTGTCTCTTATTTGTAGGCATTCCTTCTGAGGGGTCTGGTTTTCTCTCTCTCTCTTCCTTCTATTCAGTTTGGAGTTCACTGAAAGACATGGGCACCCGGTTGACTCCCTCACCGGGGCCCTCTGAAGTTTCCCGCCGGCTGGCGGTTATCTATCTTCTTCTTCTTGGGACTGGAACATCTACTGGCGAAGTGGCCACTGCCTCCGCAGTTGTAGCATAGCATCTCTTCTCGGTCTCGAGTGGGGCTTGGTGTTGGTGTATCTGGAAACAACTCCTTTCTAGGACTTGGTTTCTCGGCTCCCCCTTGACCTTTCGCCATCATAGCAGTCAACATCTCCATCACCTGGGACATCTGTAACTTCAAAGTGTCCAGCTCCTTATCTCTAGCGGGAGTCATGGCCGGTGTAACTATTGCTACCGGTTGGTTGACGGGCTCGGTGAGATCTTCTTCCCTTTTCTCTTCCAGTAGGGCCTCTTCCTCTCTGATCATTCGGATGAGGTCAGTGTACTCCAGACTCTTCCCATCCTGTCGGGCACGCAGTGTCCATGCAATAGGATCCATGGGTTGAGCTCCCCTCAGTACCTGTTGAGTACGGGCCTCATCTACTTTTCCTGGGCTGATCCCCTTCTTTAGGATCATCTTATGCAAGATTTTATCTAAACGTCCCATGTAGTCTGATAGTTTTTCACCTTTCTTCTGGTAGCAATGCTCTAACTGATAAGCAAGCTCAGAGATTTTCTCTGTCCCACCAAACACAGTCTGTAGTACATCTAGGTACTCCTGCGCATTACAGTCTGTCCTGCTCATCTTCAGGTTGCGTACGGCCTCTAGAGCAGGCCCCTTTAGACTTTCCACAATCCTCTGCTTCTTTCTGCGCTCTGGAACTTCCCATTCCTCTAGTGCCTGAGTTGCGCTATCTAACCAATCTTCAAATCCCTCTTCTTCCGAAGGTACAGGTTTCCTCCCTGAAAACATCCGGAGTTTCCTGTACCCCGACATCGGGTAATCTGTGGGATCCTTCTTGCACTGGGCCACAATCTCCCCCAGGACAGCACACAGTTCTGCGCTAAGGGTGGCCGGTGCTGATCTGAGACTCTCGGGTGAGGTACGGGCCGCAGCCTGCGGTGATCCCGTTGGCGATGGCTCCTCCCCTGGGAGGCTAATGACCACTGACTGACTTGGGTCGGCCTTAGCCGCTTCACACCACGCTCTGACTCCCTGTGGGTCCATGCCGGTACCTCTGGAGTGTTCACCGCTGTCTCAGAAATCCCAGATTTACGAGCCCCCACGTATAGCGATACCCTCACTTAAGAGGGCCACAAGTTTGGTTTGGGTCCTGAGCACAGCTCCGCCAACCCCCCGGCAATCTGCACTACCCACTTTGGCACAGTTAGTATCTAGCAATACACATTAAATCGCTTATACTCTAAATATGTGTGTGTGCGTGGGTGGATAACTCAAGCTCATAGACAATCCTTGAAAGTATATAACTGACTTTACTTGGTGTGTTTTATAAAAGGAATAACATGAATCAAACATTTGGATTGCAACACATAAGCAGATCCCTGCAGTAACCAGTAATAAAGATAAACAGAGTAATCAGCATAATAAAGTATTGCTATGCAACTCTAACGCTGCCCTTTTTCAGCTACTTCCCTGCATGGGTAAACTAACACCCAACACTATCTACCTATGCAGTCAGGCCTGACTGATCTAGATGGAAGTCCAGTGAAACAATATTCGCTAGCAATCTTTCGGTGGTGCACTTGAAGAACAACTTTGTAATCCAAACGAATAATAAAGATAAAGCACCTGCCTTTAAACAGCTCTCACCACCCGGACAAGTCCAAGTCCGGTTTCTCTGCCTTTTCGTCTAGGAACAGGAATCCACCGACCTCCCAGTCTTCAATCCTTCTGGTGTACTGCAGCAAGGAATGAGAAAATGTCTCTCAGGTGCAACTAGGCTGGCAGAGAGCTCTTTGGAAAAGAGCACAAGGCCCAGGCTTCAGGCCTTGTGCCTCAGCAGTTCAGCACAGATCTCCTCTTGCTTGAAGAGAGGGGGGTGTCCAAAGAGAGCGAACTAGGCCTCTCCCCCTCCTAATATTTCCTCCCCCATAAGTCTCTGGGGCATAACTCAAAGCATCCTGGGAACCAGCGGGGTTCTGGGAACAGTAGTTTTATAGTTCTTAAAGAGACCCCGCTACACAGGTAAGAAAAGAGCTCTGCTTTGAAGCTGTAGGATCTGTATTACAGCCAGGGCGCTAATGCCTTCCCGTGACAGAGGCAGCTCCGGTATTTCTCTCACGACGGCTTGCGGCCCCCGAATCGTGTCCCCGGGATTCGTCTCCTCGTGTATGAGGGGGATAGGGGGGAATCTGATGGTTTTTAATACTTTTATATTTGCCAGCAAATAACATTATCTTCTCCCGCAGTCACAGCTCCCCGGCATCTCCCCGGCCCGGAATTATTATTATTATTTTCTTTTGTGACATTTTTTTGCCATCTATAAATGGTTGCTGAAAGCGCAGAGATTCCTTCAATTATCCCACACAGTTCTGGGAACGAAACACGGAGGGGCATGTATAACAGACATTTATATGTGACGATCCCTAAAGAAGAGAAGAAAGCTTAAAAAGTCTCAACCATAATATCATGGGGTGCAGTAAGAGTGGTGAGATGACCCCAGCGTGTCCCTCACATGAACCCCTTCCAAAAGTGGCAACCCCACCTAACATCCACACACAGGACCGCGGATAAGGGGGTCCCAGCAGTCCACCTTGTATGGCTCTCCCTCCTCAGCAGCTAAAAGTTGGCTTCTTCTCCTCTCCTTCCTGCTGGCTTTCAGCTGCAGCAGAGAGAGCCATACAGGGGATCAGTTGAAGTAATTGCCCCCTCAATGCGCCCACCTTCCCTGTGAACCATATGTTTCCCCCTTCTGCCAAGGCAGTGGTGGCTGGTGCCATAATATTTTTTTTGGGGGGTGCAAACAAACCCATCCAGGCAGAGACAGACCGAAATATATGTGCACTCTGCTACAAGTATGGCCCAGGACTGCAGGACTCACCGTGGTCACAGATCCCTGGACACAGCACCCCAGACACAGCTCCACGGACACAGCTCCCTGGACACAGCTCCCCGGACACAGCTCCCTGGACACAGCTCCCTGGACACAGCTCCCCGGACACAGCTCCCCGGACACAGCTCCCCGGACACAGCTCCCCGGACACAGCTCCCCGGACACAGCTCCCCGGACACAGCTGCCTTGACACAGCTCCCTCAACACAGCTCCCTGAACACAGCTCCCTGAACACAGCTCCCCAGACACAGCTCCCCCAAACACAGCTCCCCGGACACAGCCCCCACAGACACAGTTCCCTGGACACAGCTCCCCGGACATGGCTCCTTGGACACAGCTCCCCGGACACAGCTCCCTGGACACAGCTCCCCAGACATGGCTCCTTGGACACAGCTCCCAGACATGGCTCCTTGGACACAGCTCCCTGGAGACAGCTCCCCGGACACAGCTCCCCAGACACAGCTGCCCGGACATGGCATCCCGGGCAGAGCTCTCCAGAAACAGCTCCCTGGACACAGCTCCCTGGACATGGCTCCTCGGACACAGCTCCCTGAACACAGCTCCCGGACATGGCTCCTCTGACACAGCTCCCTGGACACAGCTCCCAGGACACAGCTCCACAGACACAGCTCCCCTGACACAGCTCCCTCGACACAGCTCCCTCGACACAGCTCCCTGGACAGAGCTCCCTAGACACAGCTCCCCAGACACAGCTCCCCCGAACACAGCTCCCCGGGCACAGCCCCCACAGACACAGTTCCCTGGACACAGATCCCTGGACACAGCTCCCCAGACATGGCTCCCCAGACTCAGCTTCCTGGACACAGCCCCCCGGACACAGCTCCCCGAACACAGCTCCCTGGACACAGCTCACCGGACACAGCTCCCCGGACACAGCTCCCCGCACACAGCTCCCCGCACACAGCTCCCTGCACACAGCTCATCGGACACAGCTCCCCAGACACAGCTCCCCGGATATGGCTCCTCGGACACAGCTCCCTGGACACAGCTCCCCAGACACACCTCCCCAGACATGGCTCCTCAGACATGGCTCCCTAGACACAGCTCCCCGGACACAGCTCCCCGGACACCGCTCCCTGGACACAGCTCCCTGGACACAGCTTCCCGGACACAGCACCCCAGACACAGCTCCCTGGACACAGCTCCCCGGACACAGCTCCCTGGACACAGCTCCCTGGACACAGCTCCCCGGACACAGCTCCCTGGACACAGCTCCCCGGACACAGCTCCCCGGACACAGCTCCCCGGACACAGCTCCCCGGACACAGCTCCCCTGACACAGCTGCCTTGACACAGCTGCCTCAACACAGCTCCCTGAACACAGCTCCCTGAACACAGCTCCCTGAACACAGCTCCCCAGACACAGCTCCCCCAAACACAGCTCCCCGGACACAGCCCCCACAGACACAGTTCCCTGGACACAGCTCCCCAGACATGGCTCCTCAGACATGGCTCCCTAGACACAGCTCCCCGGACACAGCTCCCCGGACACCGCTCCCTGGACACAGCTCCCTGGACACAGCTTCCCGGACACAGCACCCCAGACACAGCTCCCCAGACACAGCTCCCTGGACACAGCTCCCCGGACACAGCTCCCTGGACACAGCTCCCTGGACACAGCTCCCTGGACACAGCTCCCCGGACACAGCTCCCTGGACACAGCTCCCCGGACACAGCTCCCTGGACACAGCTCCCCGGACACAGCTCCCCGGACACAGCTCCCCGGACACAGCTCCCCTGACACAGCTGCCTTGACACAGCTGCCTCGACACAGCTCCCTGAACACAGCTCCCTGAACGCAGCTCCCTGAACACAGCTCCCCAGACACAGCTCCCCCAAACACAGCTCCCCGGACACAGCCCCCACAGACACAGTTCCCTGGACACAGCTCCCCAGACATGGCTCCTCAGACATGGCTCCCTAGACACAGCTCCCCGGACACAGCTCCCCGGACACCGCTCCCTGGACACAGATTCCCGGACACAGCTCCCCGGACACAGCTCCCCGGACACAGCTCATTGGACACAGCTCACCAGACACAGCTCCCCAGACACAGCTCCCCGGATATGGCTCCTCGGACACAGCTCCCTGGACACAGCTCCCCGGACACAGCTCCCCGGACACAGCTCCCCGGACACAACTCATCGGACACAACTCATCGGACACAGCTCCCCGGACACAGCTCATCGGACACAGCTCGCCAGACACAGCTCCCCAGACACAGCTCCCCGGATATGGCTCCTCGGACACAGCTCCCTGGACACAGCTCCCCAGACACAGCTCCCCAGACACAGCTCCCCGGATATGGCTCCTCGGACACAGCTCCCCAGACACAGCTCCCCGGACACAGCTCCCCGGACACAGCTCCCCGGACACAGCTCCCCAGACACAGCTCCCCAGACACAGCTCCCCAGACACAGCTCCCCAGACACAGCTCCCCAGACACACCTCCCCAGACACACCTCCCCAGACTTGGCTCCCCAGACACAGCTCCCCGGACACAGCTCCCAGACATGACTCCCTGGACACAGATCCCCAGACACAACTCCTTGGACATAAGTCCCCAGAAAAAAAAATGGTGTCACTTTTATTCCTACTACAAGGAATGTACACATCCCTTGTAATAGAAAACAAGCATGACAGGTCCTCTTAAAAATTTACACTAAAATGCAATAAAAAAAAGTGTAATTACATTTTTCTTTTTAAATGGCTCTTTAAGAGCTATGGGTGGAAGTGACGTTTTGACATTGCTTTTGCCCTGCACTGGTATGGAGAGGGGTGGGGGCCATCTTCCCCTCACTCGTCTCCATAACCAGGAAGGACACGCATCCGATCGCCTCTGCCGCTAACGATAGCTCTGGTAAGCGGCGGAGGACATCAGAGCGTGCCGCCGCCGATAAAAGTGATCTTGTGGCAAATCCACCTCAGAGACCACTTTTATCTTGAAGCGGACCACCGGCCAAAGAAGAGGATACCAGGGTTAGTGCGCCTAGCTGCTGCCATAACAATGATATTCCTCTTCAAAGTTAGGACGTTTATCGGCATGCGGTGGTCTGTATGTGGTTAAAGTGAGTGTAAAGTCTTGTTTTTTTTTTGTTTGTTTGTTTTTTAAAATAACAAACATGTTATATTTACCTCCTCTGTTGCAGTCATTTTGCACAGAGCAGCTCCACTCCTCTTCTTCTTGTGTCCTGCTTCGGTGCTTCTGACCCCTCCCTCCTGTTTGAGTGCTCCCACACAGCAAGCAGCTTGCTATGGGGGCACCTGAGCCGAGCTGAGGCTCCTTCTGTCCTTTCAGACACGGAGCTACTGTTCGGCCCGCCTCCCTCTCTCCCCTGATTGGCTAACTGACTTTGATTGAAAGCAGTGGGAGCCAATGGCACCACTGCTGTGTCTCAACCAATCAGGAGGTAGAGTCCCAGATGGCCAAGGGACTCATGGACATTGATGGATAGAGATGGGGCTCAGGTAAGTAATAGGGGGTGCTGGGGTTGCTGCTACACACAGAAGAGAGTGCACTCCCATTATCCCTCTTCTAAACTATGCCAGGCCACATGAGAAACCACCTCCCACCTCCCATCACCCTGATAAAGAACCTTGCCCATATGTTGATGAGGACCGTTCTATTCATTTCTATAGGGGAGCCATACTGCTGGAGGCTGCCCTGAGTACAGCTACCCACAGGAATGAAAGGGGCCATGGGGTGCATGCAAAGTAAAAGGAGGAGCTGGATGGGACCTAATCAGAGGGAAGATCTCTGGATCCTGGAGGAAAATATTATCCAAGGTGGGCTGTACTCTAAGGGGTGGAGGAGGATTTTTTAAAGGGCAGCTTCACGGAAGGTAGAAGTCAACAATACAACGTGTCCCCCTCTAAAACTGTAAATTTACACCAATCAGCCATGACATTTTGACCACTGACAGGAAAAGTGAATAACATTGATATTTCATTACAATGGCACCTGAAATTGTGTGGGATATATCAGGCAGCAAGTGAACATGTTGTCCCTGAACTTGATGTGTTGAAAGCAGAAAAAATGGACAAGTGTAAGGATTTGAGGGACTCTGACAAGGGCCAAGTTGTAAATTGTCTAGACGTCTGGGTCAGACCTACTCCAAACCTGCAGGTCTAGTGCGATGTTCCTGGCCTGCAGTGGTCAGGAACGACCAAAAGTGGTCCAAGGAAGGAGAACTGGCCAAACGGGGAGATGGTCATGGAGGGGCCAAGGCTCATTGATGCACATAGAGAGGGATCGCTCATTGATGGAGGTGGGGGAGGGAAGGCTCATTGATGGAGGTGGAGGAAGGAAAACTCATTGATGGAGGTGAGGAGGGAAGGCTCATTGATGGAGATGGGGGAAGGAAGACTCATTGATGGAGGTGAGGAGGGAAGGCTTATTGATGGAGGTGGGGCGGAAAGGCTCATTGATGGAAGTGGGTGTGGGGGGGGGCTCATTGATGGAGGTGGGGAGGGAAGACTCATTGATGGAAGTGGGTGGGGGGGCTCATTGATGGAGGTGGGGGGGAGGCTCTATGATGGAGATGGAAATGGAAGGCTCATTGATGGTGGTGGGGGAGGCTCATTGATGGAGGTTGGGAGAGAAGGCTCCCTGGTGGAGATGGAGAGGGAAGGCTCATTGATGAAGGTTGGGGGAGGGCTCATTAATGGAAGTGGGGGTGAAGGCTCATTGATGGAGGTGGGGGGGTGGAGGCTCATTGATGGAGGTGGGGGGTGGAGGCTCATTGATGGAGGCGGGGAAGGAAAGCTCATTGATGGAGGTGGGGAGGAAAGGCTCATTGATAGAGGTGGGGAGGAAAGGCTTATTGATGGAGGTGGAGAGGGAAGGCACCATGAAGGGAATGGAGAGGGAAGGCTCATTGGTGGAGGTGGGGAGGGAAGGCTCATTGATGGAGGTGAGGGAGTGGCTCATTGATGGAGGTGGGGAGGGAAGGCTCCATGATGGAGATGGAGAGGGAAGGCTCATTGATGGAGGTTGGGGGGGGACTCATTGATGGAGGTGGGGGTGAAGGCTCATTGATGGAGGTAGGGAGGGTGGAGGCTCATTGATGGAGGTGGGGAGGAAGGGCTCATTTATAGAGGTGGGGGAGGGAAGGCTCATTGATTGAGGTGGAGAGGGAAGGCTCACTGATAGCGGTGGGGGAGCAAATGCACATTGATGGAAGTGGGGAGGGAAAGCCCCATGATGGAGATGGAGAGCGAAGGCTCATTGATGGAGGTTGGGGGGAGAGACTCATTAATGCAGGTGGGGGTGAAGACTCATTGATGGCAGTGGGGGGGTGGAGGCTCATTGATGGAGGTGGGGGGTGGAGGCTCATTGATGGAGGTGGGGAGGGAAGGTTCATTGGGGAAGTGGGGAGGGGAAGGCTCATTGATGGAGGTGGGGAGGAAAGGCTCATTGATGGAAAGGCTCATTGATGGAAGTAGAGGGTGAAGGCTCATTGATGGAGGTGGGGGGGGGGTGACTCATTGATGGAGGTGGGAGGGAAAGGCTCCATGATGGAGAGGGAAGGCTCATTGATGGAGGTTGGGGGGGGACCTCATTAATGGAGGTGTGGGTGAAGGCTCATTGATAGAGGTAGGGGGGTGGAGGCTCATTGATGGAGGTGGGGGGTGGAGACTCATTGATGGAGGTGAGGAGGAAGGGCTCATTGATAGAGGTGGGGGAGGGAAGGCTCATTGATAGCAGTGGGGGAGCGAATGCACATTGATGGAAGTGGGGAGGGAAAGCCCCATGATGGAGATGGAGAGCGAAGGCTCATTGATGGAGGTTGGGGGGAGAGACTCATTAATGTAGGTGGGGGGGAAGACTCATTGATGGCAGTGGGGGGGTGGAGGCTCATTGATGGAGGTGGGGGGTGGAGGCTCATTGATGGAGGTGGGGAGGGAAGGTTCATTGGGGAAGTGGGGAGGGGAAGGCTCATTGACGGAGGTGGGGAGGAAAGGCTCATTGATAGAGGTGGGGAGGAAAGGCTCATTGATGGAAAGGCTCATTGATGGAAGTAAAGGGTGAAGGCTCATTGATGGAGGTGGGGGGGGTGACTCATTGATGGAGGTGGGAGGGGAAGGCTCCATGATGGAGAGGGAAGGCTCATTGATGGAGGTTGGGGGGGACCTCATTAATGGAGGTGTGGGTGAAGGCTCATTGATAGAGGTAGGGGGGTGGAGGCTCATTGATGGAGGTGGGGGGTGGAGACTCATTGATGGAGGTGAGGAGGAAGGGCTCATTGATGGAGGTGGGGGAGGGAAGGCTCATTGATGGAGGTGGGGGGGTGGAGGATCATTGAAGGAGGTGGGGAGGGAAGGTTTATTGATGGAAGTGGGGAGGGGAAGGCTCATTGACGGAGGTGGGGAGGAAAGTCTCATTGATAGAGATGGGGAGGAAAGGCTCATTGGTGGAGGTGGAGAGGGAAGGCTCGATGATGGAGATGGGGAGGGAATGTTGGCTTGTTTAGGCTGATTCAATAGAAGAGCTACTGGAGATCAAATTGCTGAAAAAGTGAATGTCGGTTTTGATAGAAAGGTGTCAGAAAACACAGAGCATCGCTGTTGGTTGTGTATGGAGGTTGAGTAGCCGCAGACTGGTCAGGGTACCTATACTGACCGGTGTCCACAGCCAAAAGTGCCTACAATGAGCATGTGAGCATCAGAACTGGAGCATGGAGCAATGGAAGAAGGGGGCCTTGTCTGGTGAATCACGTTTTCTTTTCCATGATGTGGATGGTCGGGTGCATGAGGAGGCGATGTCACCAGAATGCACTATAGGAAGAAGACAACCCGGCGGAGGCAGTGTGATCCTTTGTCTAGTGGAGTCCATGCCTCGCTGAGTCAGGGCTGCTTTGCTGGCCAAAAGGGGACCTACTCAATATTAGGTCGTAAAGTTATGGTTGATGAATATACATATTCCATGTATTGGGTATCCACATCCACCAAACACTTTCTGTTATTGTTCCTGATCATATCACCAGCATATGTGCCGTTTATTGCAAATCGACAGCATTCTGGGCATAACCTCATGTGAAGAGCACCTATGGCGAGATGAGGGCAGATGAAGGGATAGGAGAACGAAGCTTCAAGACATAGCTAAGATGGCGCCAAGCACACCTAAGGGCCCACACCATAAAACTTAGTAAGGACTATGTTACAGGTCTTTGGAGCATTTATGAGTAATTTGCTGAATTATTGCATTGGAGTTCCAAATTTTTGGGCAATGAAGTGGTATCATCACTGCCACTTTAAGAATAAGTAGCAATGATAAACCACCAACTGAAACATTGATGCATCTGAAATTGTTGTTGGTATTTATTTTGAACAGGTTTTATGTTCCACAACAGAAGAGAAAGGAGAGGCCAATCTCATAATTGACATTCCGAAACATTGCAAAGCTGAATTGTCTGGTGTTCTCTTCCCGGGAACACTCTGTCTCTGTTCACCGACTCCACAACAAAAGCCCACAAAACAATATCCCCCTCACCGAAGTCAGAGAATGTTATTTGTGTCCGCACAATGAAAAACAGCGCTGCTCTGTGTACGATGTCGGGGTCACAACTAATGTATCATCATTTCAATAATTGCCGAGCTCCCAGGAGATACCGGACCAAACACATTGCATCCAAACCTCCCAACCTTCAAAAAAAAAAAAAGAATTCAGGCTTAAACTAAAATCTTTCTACAATACATTGTGAATATTAATGCAGCAACTAGGAGTATCAGCTCCATAAAGTGTGTTTTACCTGCTAACCTTCAACGGTTTGGCTTTGGTAAAAATTGTATTACAAGTTACTGTATTTTGAACCAATGGCTTGAGAGATTTGAGAGAACAATCATGTTACTGAGCCGATCCAAATGTTCCGTGGCACTCGGCAGAGGTACCCTCTGTCACCCCGGCTGTTTGTCATTGCTATTGAGCCTTTGGCGGTTTTAATTAGACAAGATTTCACTGTCCGTGGTAGCTGGATTCGTGCTTTGGAGGAAACAAAAACCCATCACTTTATGCAGACGATATGTTGCTATATTTTGCGGATTCCTCTGGCTCGTTGACCTACACCCCTATCAGTTATTGCTTAGTATGGTGGTTAGTGTATCACCCTCTAGTGTGCAACTTGTGTAGGTAAATTTATTTTGTGACTCTGGGTGGTTGTGTAAGTCGGTAATTAGGTTATTAGTCTTGAGGGCTCTTCAGGGCACGTCTCTGGTACCTCCCCCTGGTTCTAGAAGCTTGGCGAAGCTTCTGGAAGTTAGTGGGTGAAGGTCAGGAGGCAGTGGCATAACTAGAACCTTCAGGGCCCCGATGCAAGAAACCATGAAGGGCCCCCCCTGAACCCCAGCCAGGGCCCTTCCCTCTGAGTCCAGCGGTGGAACTCCAGGGCATGGTCACAGGTATGACCTTTGTGAGCCCTGTAGTTCCATCACTGGTATCAGTAATTTTTTTTAATTTTAATTTATTTTTTATTTTTAGGTGCCCCATTGGGGGACTGTCCCTAGGCAGGATGGGGTCTCCATCCCCAGAAGAGATGAGGTCCTTTTCTCCAGGACAGATGAAGTTACTGCCCCCAGGTGAGAAGGGGTCCCTGTCCCCAGGGGAGGTGGGGGTCCCTGTCCCCAGGGGAGGTGAGGGTCCCTGTCCCCACGTGAGAAGGGGTCCCTGTCCCCAGGGGGAGATGGAGGGGGTATGTAATGGTGTGTGGGGGATGGGGTCCTCTCACTCACCATGACCAAGCTGTAGGCCACACACTCATCCATGTTGGCCTGGGCTCCATCCAGTGTGCTGGACGGGTGATCAGCATATCTCCCAGAAAGACCTTTCATCATCTGTGTATGACGGGGGAGGAGGGGGGCTGGCAGACAAGCCTGCAGTGTCCTCCGGGGAGCTCTCATAGGGCTGCACTGCATCTGTGTGCTTAAAGTTTGTTTACCCAGGAGAAGTATGCAGTGCAGTGTGGGCCGGACTGAGGGGGGGGGGGGGCACTGGCTGGGGAGAACAGACATCGGACTGAGCGGCAATGCATGGAGTAGGAGAGGGGTACGCTGAGGAGCTGGCCGAGGACACAGGTCAGGCGGGGAATGCACAACTAAAGAGCAGCCAGTGCAATAGTCGAGCATGCAGCTCTGCTAGTCACCCTCCACCTCCAGCCACCAGTGTGCATGGTGCACTGGTACCCCTAGCTGCCTATGCTGCTGCCGGCCATATGTAGAGGGGGCTGCATGGGCCCCCTGCATCACAGGGCCCGGTTGCGGTCGCGACTGCTGCACCCCCTATAGTTACGCCCCTGCCAGGAGGTCCTGATCTACATACTTGAGGTAATCCTCAATCCCCAGGCAGAAGGGCCTGGCATGGTGGCTGGATCAGCCCTTAATTATTGGGAAACCTGGCCAGCAGGGGAGTCACATGGAAGATTGAGTGCTGGGTTTGTTGTCGTGAGGCCTGGAAGGGGACCCCGGGTCTAGGGGGCTCTGCCTTCGGGCAGGAGCAGAGCAGAGGAAGGAGAGGAACCCTAAGAGAGGAATCTCCTGTGCCTTTGGGTCTTGGGTAGAAGGCATCCTGGCTGGCATGGGAGGTTCTGGATGGCAGGAGGCCTGAACAGAAGTCTTGCCAAGTGGAGCAGGAAGCAAAGGACAGTGTGAGTACCTCAGCACACCCGGGGGCATACAAGGGGAGAGCATGCCAGATGTAGCATACTTTCCAAGGACAGCATTGTGCTAAATCCCAATCCCTTATCCTGGGTCATTCTTCAAGGCAGCCAGGTGGGCTGGTATTATCTGCAAGCATCAGAACTGTATGGGGTTCTGCTGAGGAGACACGATACTCCTGCATACAGTCATTAACTTTTTGCTATTTCACTAAAGAGTACTGAGAGCTCCTGTTTCCTAAAGAACTTGGCCATTGATCCATAGAGACTGCGATTTATTCCGGAGGGAGGGCAGTTCAGGATCTTCATCTCTGTATAAATAGAGAAGGAAATTTGTCCTCATCTGATGTTTCCTCAAGTCAAGTTGGACATCCCATAATCCCTATACCCTATCCAAGTTGTTTCCCCCAATAAAACAACAAAAACAAGCCCATGGACTAATTTATTGCGTCTGGATGCAAGTTGGAAATGTTGGTATGTTGCCTGGCTGTGCAGGAATAGGGGGACTTCGATAGCCAGAGGCTCCTGAGGGGGTAGCGCTACACTGAGTATGGCGTTTTTTGCGGCTTTCAAAGTCAATTGAAGTAAATCCATCATTTTGTTGTTAGCTTCTATGTATCATTGCCTCCAGATATCTCTTCAAGTAGTCTACATTAGACATGTGCAATTCGCTTTGTTCCAAATTCGTTTTATAACGCAGTTTGACAAATTCGGAAACAACCTGAATCAACGGAAAACCGTTTAACAAATTTGAATATTCGAAAGTTCGTAAATTCGAACATTCGGAAATGTGGAAATTCAGAATTCAAAACACAAAAATTAGAAAATCTGAAATAATAACGAACTATTAAATTATAGATATTGGAATTTCCTTTTAAATTTGGCTGTTAGGCCGCGTACACACGCGCGGACTGTTCGCCCAACCTTGTTCGTCAAACAGTTTCGGCAAACAGTCCGCTCAAAATTTGCATGAGCGGACTTGCCCACACACGAGCGGACTGTTTCAGCGAACTGTTTGCCAAACAGTTCGCTCAACTTTTGAAATGAACGGACTCGCCCACGTAAGGCGGAGCCAAGTCCGCCCATTTCGAGCGCGTGTACAGGTAGGCGGGGCCCGCGAAGGAGACGTCGCGGGCTCCGCCGCCTGGAATGGGCTTAAAGGGGAACCCCAACGCCGAAAAAAATCGGCGTGGGGGTTCCCCCAAAGTCCACACCAGACCCTTGTCCGAGCACGCTACCCGGCCGGCCAGGAAAGGGGGGCGAGCGAGCGCGCCCCCCCTCCTGAGCCGTACCAGGCCGCGTGCCCTCAACATGGGGGGTGCCTTGGGGAAGGGGGGGCCGCGCGGCCCCCCCACCCCAAAGCACCTTGTCCCCATGTTGATGAGGACAAGGGCCTCTTCCCGACAACCCTGGCCGTTGGTTGTCGGGGTCTGCGGGCGGGGGGCTTATCGGAATCCGGGAGCCCCCTTTAATAAGGGGGCCCCCGGATACCGGCCCCCCACCCTATGTGAATGAGTATGGGGTACAATGTACCCCTACCCATTCACCTGTGAAATAAAGTACAAAAAAAAAACACAACACAGGGAAAAAATATTTTATTGCACAGCTCCGGGGGTCTTCCGTCTTCGGTTCTTCTGCCGGGCCACCGCGCCTTCTTATAGCTCTTTTACAGGCGGTGGCCCGGTCTTCTGTCGCCGCTGCCTTCCGTTCTTCTGTCGCCGCCTTCGGTTCTTCTGCCGGGCCACCGCGCCTTCTTGTAGCTCTTTTACAGGCGGTGGCCCGGTCTTCTGTCGCCGCTGTCGCCGCCGCCGCCGCCGCCGCCTTCCGTTCTTGTTCTTCTTGTTCTTCTTGTTCTTCTTCTCCTGGAGATGTTGACTCGACGAGCTCTCCGGCCGGAATGCCAGGGACACGCTCCGCTGCCACTTATATAGTGACAATGGGGCGGTGTCACATGGTATATGTCACATGGGTTGGTCACATGGGTTGATGTCACATGGGGACTATGACATCGTAAGGGGGCGGGGTCACCATGTGACCAACCCATGTGACATATACCATGTGACACCGCCCCATTGTCACTATATAAGTGGCAGCGGAGCGTGTCCCTGGCATTCCGGCCGGAGAGCTCGTCGAGTCAACATCTCCAGGAGAAGAAGAACAAGAAGAACAAGAACGGAAGGCGGCGGCGGCGGCGGCGGCGGCGGCGACAGCGGCGACAGAAGACCGGGCCACCGCCTGTAAAAGAGCTATAAGAAGGCGCGGTGGCCCGGCAGAAGAACCGAAGAGGGGGACAAGACCCCCGAAGACGGAAGACCCCCGGAGCTGTGCAATAAAATATTTTTTCCCTGTGTTGTGTTTTTTTTTTGTACTTTATTTCACAGGTGAATGGGTAGGGGTACATTGTACCCCATACTCATTCACATAGGGTGGGGGGGCCGGTATCCGGGGGCCCCCTTATTAAAGGGGGCTCCCGGATTCCGATAAGCCCCCCGCCCGCAGACCCCGACAACCAACGGCCAGGGTTGTCGGGAAGAGGCCCTTGTCCTCATCAACATGGGGACAAGGTGCTTTGGGGTGGGGGGGCCGCGCGGCCCCCCCTTCCCCAAGGCACCCCCCATGTTGAGGGCACGCGGCCTGGTATGGCTCAGGAGGGGGGGCGCGCTCGCTCGCCCCCCTTTCCTGGCCGGCCGGGTAGCGTGCTCGGACAAGGGTCTGGTGTGGACTTTGGGGGAACCCCCACGCCGATTTTTTCCGGCGTTGGGGTTCCCCTTTAAGCCCATTCCAGGCGGCGGAGCCCGCGACGTCTCCTTCGCGGGCCCCGCCTACCTGTACACGCGCTCGAAATGGGCGGACTTTCCGAGCGGGAACAGTTTGCTCATTTCGAAAGTGGCCTACACACGGGCGGACTGTTCGCTCAAACACAGTTTCAGCGGACAGTTTTTCGGAATTTCCGAAAGACTTTGTCCGTCCAACTGTCCGCTGAAACTGTCCGCTGAAAGCCCACACACGGGCGGACTGTCCGCCCAAACACTGTTCAGCGGACAAGGTTGGGCGAACAGTCCGCCCGTGTGTACGCGGCCTTAGTGAGCATAACGAATACGAATTTATCCGAAGTTACGAATTATCCGAAATAACGAATGCCGCGTCTAAACGGATGGAACGTAACGCATTAATAATAATAAATAACAATAATAATAAAAACTTTTTTTTATTATTATTTCTTATTAATTAGTTCCGTTTGTTTAGGTGCGGCATTCGTTAGTTCGGATAATTCATAACTTTGGATAAATTTGTATTCATTACGTTCGCTAACAGTTAAATTTGAAAGGAAATTCCAATACCTATAATTTAATAGTTAGTTATTATTAGTTAATTAGTTATTCTTTAGAATTTTTGGATTTTCGTTCTTTTAAATTTTCGGATTTTTGGATTTTCGAATTTTCGAATTTTTGAATTTACGAATTTTCGAATTTCTGCTTTTAGGAACTTGCGAATTTTCGAATTTATGAATTGCGATCATAACGGATGACCCGAAAAATGAAAAACAAAACAAACAAAAAAAATGAATGTAACGAAAACTAACACATTTTTTGGCAGTGCATATGTTTAGTCTGCATGGTCTCATGATGGTCCACAAGAAAATTTTGGTGGTCCTCTGGACTTCTGTGGAGAGGGAAGGCTCATCCATGGAGATAGGGAGGGAACGCCGGCCAGTTTAGTCTGATCCAATAGAAGAGCTACTGGAGCTCAAATTGTTGAAAAGGTGAATTGCGGTTCTTATAGAAAGGTGACCGAACACACAGAGCATCGCAGTTTGTTGTGTATGAGGCAAACTGGTCAGGGTGTCCATGCTGACGCGAGTCTACAGCCAAAAGTACCTACAATGGGCACGTGACCACATTTTTTTGGCAGTGCACATGTCTAGTCTACATGGTCTCATGATGGTCCACAAGAAAATTTTGGTGGTCCCCGGGACTTCTGTTGCAAATCAACATTATGGCCGATGTATACCGCACCCAATGTTGATTCCAGTGTTGTTCTCCTGATGCCTCCTCTGTAGTTCCGGGGTCCTCTGAACTCAGAGGGAGGCGTCGGGAGCAGTGCAGAGAGTGGGAGGTGAAGAACGAGGGGACTGCCAATGACAACGCTGGTCACAGACTGCGGGAGGGAGCATGGAGCTCAAGCACATGGCTTGATAAGGAGGTGAGACCCAATGATGAGTCTGTGTAAGGCAGCAGTGTGATGAACAGTGTGGGCAGGGGGAGGGGGGGGGGGGGGGGCAGAGAGCCGGATCGTTGTGTGTACAAGGCATATGAAATTCATGTTAGTGGATTCAAAATTGTGAGTTTAATGGTGAGGTCGGAAAGGTTAATGACCACTGATCTAAGCCAGGGGTCTCCAAACTGCGGCCCAATGCCCAGATGTGGCCCTTTGCTAGCCTTTATCCAGCCCTTGGGGCCCTATTCCTCCCACTGACACCAGCAATGGGGCACTATGTCTTCCACTGATACCAATGAGACTATTCTTCCTAGTAATACCAATAATGGGGCACTACTCCTACTGACCACCAACCCTGAGGCCATGTTTATTCTCACTGATGCTGGGCTCTGGACATTTTCTACCCCCGCTGGCCACAATCCGGCCCTCCTAAAGTCTGAAGGACAGTAGACTCGCCCTTTGTTTGAAAAGTTTGGAGACCCCTGATCCCAGCTACCCTTAAAATTTATGAGTAGGGTATGATTTTTTTTTTGCCATGCATTTTGAATGTTACACATATGTGGGAAAACAAATCCATATAAAGTTCTTATAATATATGTGGTGCTCTGTATCCCCTGAGAGGCAAAGAACAAAGCTCCTTATCTGAATACCATCACCAGAAAACACCTCTTGCATGGATAATCCCCATTGGTAATCAACTTACCAGAAATAAGCGCTAAATGAGCCTTGTATCGCCATACACTAATAGATGATATCCTATCCTTAGATTCCTCCCGGGAACTGTGCAGTATCAGAAAGACACTAAAACCTATTATCTCCTTGGGCTGTGGGGAGGACTCCTGTCCCTGGATTAAAATGATTCTTTCACAGGGCAGTTCTCAAAAATGCTTCATGCAAAAGAAGAAGGGAACTAGCATAGCATAATACCACTTTTTTTTTATTTGGAAACACCCGCACACACACAAATATATATATATGCTTACAAGAAACATAAGATAAAACAGCATATGGATAAAAAGTCTGAGGCCCTCCGAAGAAGACGTGATGACGAAACGTGTAAGGGCGTGACCACGCAGCTCTCCTGTCAGTCTCGATGCGTGTCTTCCTGGGTTCCATCGCAGCCAATACCATCCAGGAGGTGGTGAGAGTGACATGCACTGTGCCATACAGGTGTTTATCCATATGCTGTTTTATCTTATGTTTCTTGTAAGCATATATTAATGTGCGTGCGAAAGGCCTTGGCCATCTTTATGTAGAGCAAACATTCCTTTCAGATCCTCAGAGAGTTCTTTGCCATGAGGTGCCATGTTGAACTTCCAGTGACCAGTATGACAGAGGGAGAGCGAAAACACCAAATTTAACACGCCTGCTCCCCATTCACACCTGACACCTTGTAACACTAACGAGTCACATGACACCGGGGAGGGAAAATGGCTAATTGAGCCCAATTTGGAGATTTTCACTTAGGGGTGTACTGACTTTTGTTGCCAGCGGTTTAGACATTAATGGCTGTGTGTTGAGTTATTTTGAGGGGACAGGAAATTTACACTGTTATACAAGCTGTACACTCACTACTTTACATTGTAGACAAGTGTCATTTCTTCAGTGTCACTGAGGGGTGTACTTACTTTTTTGAAATTCTGTATATATATATATATATATATATATATATATATATATATATTTATATTTATTTTTATTTTTTTCAGCCAGAAAGACATGTACGTAGCTGTAGTGTAACGTAAGCGTAGGACATACATGACAGGGTGCAAGGCTTACGCAGGGGAATGGTACGAGGGGTTAAGAAAGTTACAAGGCTTACCTGATTGGAGGATGGTGTAAGAGGGGGTGGAGTAGAGTTGATGTGAAGGCACGTGAGTCTAGGAAGGTCAGCAGTCTGGAGCAGCAGGTCAGGAGGAACGTTCAGGATCAGCTCCCTGGAAAAGATGAGTGGGTTAGAGCAGCTATGGGAACAGCTTAGGTCGGCAGCAGAACAGCATGGCGCAGACTGGTTGCAAAGCCAAATTGCGGCCACCCTTCAGGGGGTAGGGCAGGGACCTTCCGCAGATAGGGTACCCCCGACACGGGCAAGGAGGTCACGGCCCCCTGTGCGCCTTAGCCCTGACATTGCCCCCCGGACTCAACGCCGGCTTGGGAGCCCCAGCTGGGCCCCTTCAGGTCCCCCTGCAAAACGGACGCCCCAGTCAGCTAGCGGGGGGCCTGGAAGGAATCCCCGTCCACGGCAGAGTCCCAGAGGGAGGGGGGTCACTTACCAGGACGGGTCTCAGGCCACCTCCAGGTCCACGCGATCGGTGGTGGTTCCAGTGGTTCCCCCTGGCGATGTTCCGGTCGGGGGGGCTGCTCGCCGGGGGAGAGTGGGGTCCTCGGGCGCCGGCCTTGTCCCTGAAGCGGCCGGCGGCCTGCCACGTGGGTGCGCCATCTTGGCTTCCGGGGGGGGCCCATCAGTGAATGCAGAGCGGCAGTCGGGTGGCCACGCCTCCGGGCATGTTTCTGTGCCTGGGAGGGAGGGCCTGAGGAGGAGCAGCGCGCGCTCGAGTGGTGCGGCGCACGTTGATGACGTCAGCGGACATGACGTCGGCGCGACCGGAAGTGAGGTCAATGTAAACAAAACACATGGCGGCCGCCATGCTCCGAACGGGCGGAACGATCGGGAACGGCCTGGGCCGTCTGGCACACCAGCGCGGAGGCCCCCGAGTGGCCAGGCGCTTTCCGACGATAGCAGCATGGAGGAGGGGGAGATGCCTGATGAAGAATGTGCATCGCCGGCGGCAGTGGGGACAGCGGCTGGAGGGCCTTCCAGGCGGCAGCAGCCCGGTGAGTCATCGGGGTCTTTGGGGGGGTTGTTCGCTGGGGTTTGTGGGGGGGACGGGGGGAGGGGGGTTCCAGCGGGGATAGCGGGGGGGGCAGTGAGTTGTTGTCGGTGCTAAGAGAGGTGCTGAGCCGCCTGGGGGGCGGCTCGGGGGCGGCGCCCGCCCCGATTAACCCATGGGTGGGGCCGCCTCCAGCGGCTCCGGTGGAGGGGGGGACGGCTGTTCCCGTCGGGCAGGGGTTGGCGGGGGGTGGGGTGGCGGCGGAGACGCAGACGGAGAAGGAGGCGTGGAAGGACGGCGAGGGAACAAGTAGTGCGGCGGTGGAAAAGGACAAAGATGCTGAGAGGATTCGCCTGGCGGATGCGGCGAGGAGCGAAGTTTATGTGTGCTTCGAGGGACCGTTAGGTGCGCATTTGAAGAAGGAGGTGAGGGAGAAGATTTGGAAAGACGAGTTTGTGGAAATCTTCTCGTTGTTACCGTTGGAGAAGTTTAATTTAGACAGGGTCAAGCCAGATGAGAGCAAAAAAGAAGAGGAGGAGAAGCGGAGATATAGGCTTATTCCATGCACGTTTGCGAATTGGCTGCAAGCGTTTGCGATTTTGGCTAGCGTGATTGGGGAGAAGGCGCCGGAGAATTGTTCGGCATTTGTTCTGTTACCTGGAGGCCATTAGTGAGGCGCACAGGGTTTATGGGGGCTTGGCCTGGCTACGTTATGACGAACAGTTTCGTCAACGCAAAGCGGTACGGCCGTCCATTAGGTGGGACCACAAGGACATCAGCCTGTGGATGAAGTTGATGACTTCGGCCCGGGCCCCGGGACAGTTTTTTCCAGGGGGGGCCGGCGCCGCCGCCTCAGCGGGATCGCTGGCCCCAAAAAAGAAGGGGGTCTGCTGGCAATTTAATGACGGGACGTGCAAGTTTGGTAACGCCTGTCGTTACAAGCACGAGTGTTCGGGATGCAGTGGAGGGCACCCCTTCGCACGTTGTTTCCGGCAGGGAAAAGGTCGTACTGGAGACTTCGCTGGAAAAAGGGATGACGCCGGTGAGGCTGGAAAGGATGCTTCCTTTCCTAAGTAGGTATCCTGATCGTGCGGCGGCGGGGTTGTTGGAGGCTGGTTTTAGGGATGGGTTTCGGATTCCGAGTGCGTTGAGGGAGGTTCCCCCGCTGGCCAAAAATTTGAAGTCGGCTTTACTGCATGAACACGTGGTGTCGGCGAAATTGGCTAAGGAGGTGGCGTTGGGCCGGATGGCCGGCCCATTTCTTACTCCTCCGATGGCGGATCTGGTGGTCTCGCCTTTGGGGGTGGTTCCGAAGAAGGAACCGGGGCAATTCAGGATGATTCACCACCTGTCTTACCCCAGGGGCGGATCGGTAAATGATGGTATTGACCCGCAAGCTTGTGCGGTTACTTATACATCATTTGATGCAGCGATTGCGTGGGTGAGAAAGTATGGCAAGGGGGCTCTTTTGGCTAAAACGGATGTGGAGGCGGCGTTTCGTTTGTTGCCGGTGCATCCGGGGAGTATGCGGTTGTTGGGTTGTTGCTGGCAGGGGTCGTATTTTGTTGATCGCTGCTTGCCCATGGGGTGTTCTATCTCGTGTGCACTTTTTGAGCTGTTCAGTTCGTTTTTTGAATGGGCTGTGCGGGAGACGGCAGGAGTCAACTCGGTCATACATTACCTGGATGACTTCCTGTGTGTGGGGCCGCCAGGATCCCGCGGCTGCGGGATTCTGCTGGGGACATTGCAGCATTTGGCCGAACGGTTTGGGGTTCCCTTGGCGAGGGAGAAGACGGAGGGTCCCAGGTCGGAGATGGTGTTTTTGGGAATCACGATTGATTCCGTGGCCATGGAATGTAGGTTGCCTGAGGAGAAGGTGGAGGCGCTGCGGCAGGAGGTGGGCGCGGCGCGGGGGAAACGAAAACTCAGGTTGAAGGAATTGCAATCGCTCCTGGGCAAATTGAATTTTGCTTGCAGGATTATGCCTATGGGGAGAATTTTTTGCAGGAGACTGGCGGCAGCCACAGCAGGGGTGAAGGTGCCCACTCATTTTGTGCGGTTGTCCAGGGAATTGCGGGATGATCTGAGTGTGTGGGGGGTGTTCCTGGTTGAGTTTAATGGGAGAGCGATTGTGCAGGAGGGACCGGTCAGCAACGCTGATTTGGTTTTGTATACTGACGCAGCAGGTTCGGCAGGTTATGGAGCTTATTGCCAGGGGCAATGGAGTGCCGAACCATGGCCGGACTCTTGGAGGGAGGCGGGGTTTTTAACTAACCTGGCGTTACTGGAGCTTTTTCCCATAGTTCTGGCGGTGGAATTGTGGGGGGACAAGCTACGGGATAAAAAAGTGCGCTTCCATTGTGATAACATGGGAGTGGTGGTGGCCATAAATAATGTTTCGGCCTCCTCCCCCCCAGTGGTTAGGTTGTTAAGGAGGTTGGTGCTCAGTTGTTTACGGATTAATGCATTTGTTTATGTGGTGCATATCCCTGGGATTGAGAATAAGTTGGTGGATGCTCTGTCTCGTTTCCAGTGGGAGGACTTTCGCAGACTGGCTCCGGACGCGAACAGACGCGGGGACCCGTGCCCTCCGGAGATGTGGGCGATTGCGTTGGAATCATCGGAGGACTGATTCAGCAGTCGTTGAGTGAAGGTACTCGAGCGGCTTATCATGCAGTGTGGAGGGAATGGTCGAACTGGTTGGGTGAGGTTGGGGGGTCGGAGGGCCCGGAAGAACTGTTAAGGTGGGTGTTGGGTTTTATCTGTTATAATTATGTGTCTGGGGTGTCAGGCTCGGCAGTCAGCAAGAAAATGTCAGCTTTGGCCTTTTTGTTTCAATGTAAGGGGTTGGCGGATGTGACTAAGGATTTTTTAGTTAAAAAGGCGTTGAGGGGTTTTAGGAAAGGGGCGGCGAAAAGGGATTTGCGGCGCCCGATTTCTTTTGAAGTTTTGGGTATTTTGTTGAGCCACGTCAGGGAAGTGTGTTCTCTGGGTTTTGAACAAATACTTTTCCGAGCTGCTTTCCTGGTGGCATTTTTTGGGGCGTTTCGGATAGGGGAATTGGTGTCGCCATCTAAAACTGCTCCGGGGGGTTTGGGGAGGGGTGACGTTTCCTGGGCCCCTTCTTCAGTGGTAATTTTGGTCAGGAAGTCCAAAACGGACCAGTTGGGTAGAGGGGTGCGGGTAACATTGTTTCGGGGGAGGGACCCTAGTTTTTGTCCGGTGGAGGCTTTAAGGGTCTATTTGGAGGTTCGCCCGGACCGGGACGGGGTGTTATTCATGCATGCAGACGGTTCGTGCCTTTCGCGGTTCCAATTTACGGCAGTGTTGAGGAAGTGTTTGCGGAGCGGGGGTTTGTCTCCGGGAGAGTATGCTGCTCATTCCTTCCGGATAGGGGCGGCCACGGAGGCAGCTAGATGGGGATTGCCGGAAGAGGTTATTAAGCAAATTGGGAGGTGGGAGTCTCGGAGGTATCGGCTTTATGTGCGGCCGCACCTTTTGTAAAAGGGGTAGGAGTACGGTTCCTTGGTATGGTCGACTATATGTTTTGGTTCTTTTGGGTTGGGTTGGTTAATTTTTGGTTATGTCATTTCAGAGCCGGGATGTCTCATTTGGATTTTGGGACATTCTTTTGTGTTCTGGGGGGCTAGACGGGCGGATGTACGGCCGGACGGCAGGCAACTCAGACTGTCCAGGGATGAAGGCCGGGTTCGATGGATTGGCATCCCGGGACTGATGTGGCACAGGGTGGTGCCGGAGGTTCATCGCTATGCGGGCCTGGATCGGGCACCGGACGTACTGGTCCTACATGTGGGAGGTAATGACTTGGTTGTCAGGCCGATGCGCAACATCATTAAAGACATACGGTGGGACTTCCTCAGGCTTCGTACTGCCTTCCCGGACATGATTATTGTGTGGTCCGATATTGTGGCCCGCATGTCTTGGAGGGGGGCCCGGTCTTGTGAGAAGATTAATAGGGCCCGTATAAAGGTGAACAAAGAGCGAGTGCGCATGCGCGAGGCTTCCAAGATGGCCGCGATCATCTAAAGCTCCGCTGCCTCGCGGAACGACGGAACCCCTACCGCACGACACGGCTACCCTTCCGCTACCCGAGCTATAGGGGCGGACTCCCGAAGTGTTGGGGCACATTTCTGAATGACCGGTGGACTGGCTAAACGCAATCTGGGCCCGCTGTTCGCTTCATTGGACGTGAGGGAGAAATCCAAGATGGCCACCGCAGCACAGCTCCTGTCTCAGGATCACAGATCCGCAGGCACAGTGGATTTCAGGTCAGATACAGACTTTCCTCCTCTCCACGCCACCCCAGGCAACCCCAGGGGTCTCCCCAAGGAAGCCACACCGTCCCCGGCCTCCACGGTCTCTCTGCTGGAACGCACCATCCAGGAGTTCTCCCCCTCCCCAGCGGGGACCTACAGGGTTACCCAGGCCGCCATGGCCCCCCACGAGGCCGCTCATGCAGACCCAGTCTCCCACATGGATGCCCTATTTGGCAAATTCTCTGAACTATTAGAGAGGGGCCTCTCCCAAACTGCCTTGCAAATCACGGGGGAATTGAAAGCTGATTTTATTAACCTAGGCTCCCGGATCGAAACGATCGAACACAAAATGGAGGATACCATAGCCAGATCCATCCAAAACTCCAGGCACATTTACTCAGTACAGGAGCAATTGGACATAGCCATGGCCCGTATAGATGACCTCGAAAATAGGTCCCGCAGATATAACGTCAGAATTCGCGGGCTTCCAGAATCAATAACTGATGTGTCCAGGGCGGTGCAAGACCTCATTCAACAGCTAATCCCTGACATCCCAGCTACTAAGCTTGAACTTGACCGGGTCCATAGAACCCTCGGCCCCCCTAGGAAGGATGGCACCCCGCGAGATGTTCTGGCCAAGCCACATCACTTCTCGGTGAAAGAAGAAGTTATGAAGAGAGCCAGATCCCTGCAACACGTCAATTACCAGGGCCACCAGGTTCAGATCTTTGCGGACCTCTCCCCCTCCACTATACAGAGACGGAGAGCTCTAAAACCCCTCTTGCTTGCAATGTCACAAAAAGACATAAAATACAAATGGGCATTCCCATTTGCGGTCAGGTTCACGGACAAAGGGAAGTCTTTTGCCTTCTCCACTTTCCCCGAGGGGGAAAAGCTCCTCACCAGGCTGAAAATCATTTCTCAAGAAGCTGACATGGACACTTCTAACCCTAGCCAAGGATCCAACAAACGACCCACTCCTAACAGCCCACAATCCCCGTTGTGGACCTCCGGAAGAGCCAAGAAGGTCAAGGATAATGCACCCACCTGAGCAACTTCCAGTCCCATTTTCAGACTCTCCATTCTGTGACTGACCGTCCGAGGACCTGGAGAGGGCCGGAGGACTGCTCCCCAAACATTGAAAGTTTGGCCCTCCAACCCTTTTTGCCCTCCCCTTGCCTAGGACTTGTGCTACCCTTGTGCTACCCTTCTCCCCATTGCCTCCAATATTCCGGGACGCTATGCAGTACTTCGTCCATCTACTGGACTGCCCGTAACCCCTCATATTTTTTTACATCCCCTCGAAATGGGCCCTAAGGTTGCTTTGAGGATTTCCCAGGGGGCTGCATTCCACAGCACCCCCCCTGGATATACCATCCTACCTTCTGCCTAAAGAACAGCATTCATTGTTTAGTCCCAGTGTCTTCTAGACATTATGTTTAGCCGTGCCTCAAGAAAAATTCCTTTTTTTGTATATCGCTGCTTATATGTTATTGCTATTTAAAGTTGATTTCACAGCTCGGGTAGTTACCCGACTAGGGGTCCCCAGTTCCGCGAGGGACCACATGTGTAACTCTCCCTCCCTCGGCCTATCCCAGGCGTCTGAGGGTCGGGACTTCTGACCTTATGGGTCGGTTGTCTTCATTGTTTGTTCTTGGGATTTCGGGGGGTGTCTCCTGCCCTGATCTCCTCTCTCTCTTCTCAGGAACCCTTTCTTTCCTTGCCCTTTCTCCCCCTCTCTCCCCCCTTGATGGTAAGCTACCCCCGTTGAATGTTTACATGACACTATTTTTTTTCTCCTCAGGTTGGGCTGAGCCAACCCAGTCGACATGGTATCCTGGGAGACAACCTCGGGCCACCGATCCCAATGCCCTGACCAAGAACCCCGCTATGGATTGGGTAAGTGAGGTCGCTTTCAGATGCTGGGCTCCCCCTCTGCTCCATGGCTGATCCACTGGCTGCTAGGCTTAAGATAGCCTCCCATAACATTCAGGGTCTTAATTCCCCCATCAAACGGAGAAAAGCCCTTGATTACTACAAATCCCTGAAACTAGATATAATTCTACTTCAGGAAACCCACCTTCCTATCCGGTATAGTCCCAAGTTCCTACATGCCCACTTCCCTCAGTTCTTCTTAGCCAACGCGGAATCCAAGACCAGGGGGGTAGCCATTTTGATTGCCAAAACATGCAAATTCAATAAAAGTTTTGAAAAAGCGGATCCGGAGGGCAGGTATTTACTTGTAAAGGGCACTGTGGGGGACCAACTTTACTCCTTGGTCTCCTACTACGCCCCGAACACGGGTCAGGCCAAATTCTTCGAATCCCTGCTGCGCACCTTAGCACCTCTTTTAGAGGGAACGGTTATTGTCGGAGGGGACTCTAACGTCGCCTTTGATCAAGGACTTGATAAATCCTCCCCCTCACGTTCCCGCTTAACCAGGCCCACGAAGGCAAGCTTACGGATCGCCAAATTGCTGCACGCTCATGGGTTATCCGATGTCTGGCGGGAATTAAACCCCACAAAGAGAGACTACACTCACTTCTCAGCGCCTCACCAATCATATGCACGCATAGACCACATACTTGTCCCCTCCTCGCTCCTTCCCAGGATGCTCAAAGCCTCCATCACTGACACAGTGATCTCGGA
Source organism: Lithobates pipiens (assembly GCF_037356315.1). Classification (NCBI taxonomy): domain Eukaryota; kingdom Metazoa; phylum Chordata; class Amphibia; order Anura; family Ranidae; genus Lithobates; species Lithobates pipiens. The sequence goes on along the minus strand of NW_027507758.1, from coordinate 5,957,202 downwards.
TCACTCACTGGTAATTGTGACGGCCCTGGGGGGTTCGAGTGGGAGACACCCTAGGCATTGGAGGTTAAATGAATCCCTCCTTTCGGAGCCATCACGAGTTATGGATCTCGACAAAGCATTGCAGGAATATTTCTCTATTAATGCGACTCCTGATGTCTCCCCCGAAACCCTATGGGCGGCGCACAAAGCATATATTAGGGGAAAATTCATGCAATTAGGTTCTCAAATAAAACGGGAAAGACAATCAACCATCCTGAAGCTAGAAGAGGAATACTCTAAACTCAGAGCTCTTCACAAAAAGGACCCCCTCCGCACCCCCACCTCCATACTAGACAAGACTCGCTTAGAACTCAATCTCGCCCTCACCACGAAAGCTGAAAAATCGGTTAGGTGGTCTGGCCACAAATTTTACTCACAGGCGGACAAAATAGGCACACTCCTGGCTAATAGACTCTCCCCTAGAACCAAGCTGAGCACCCTCCCTCGGATCAGAAGCGCAGGACTCCCGCCCACGTCTAATCCGGTCACAGTTCTGAATGCCTTTCAGAACTTTTACACCTCTCTCTACAGTAGCTCCCCACCTCCCAAAGATAACCTCCTTCCAAAGTTTTTGGAGGGACTTCCCATCCCGGCCTTATCGGACGTTCACAAACAAGTTATGGAAGCCCCCTTCCAGGCAGAGGAGATTCTGGAAGTCATAAAGGCTCTTAAAAAAAGCTCCGCCCCTGGACCCGACGGTCTTTCGATCCCTTACTATAAAGCCTTTGCCAACACGCTAGCCCCTCACCTGGCCAATCTCGGTAATCATAAAGCTAATGGAGACCCCCTGGATCCCCATCTTAACACGGCGTATATCACGGTCATCCCCAAACCTGGCAAGAACTTGGAAGATGTCAGCAACTACAGACCGATTTCCCTTATTAATAATGATCTCAAAATTCTCACGAAAGTTATGGCCAATAGGTTAGCCTCCTTTATCGGACGCTACGTCCACAAGGACCAAGTTGGTTTTATCCCCGGCAGACAGGGACCTGATCAAATTCGGAGGGCGATTGATATTATCTCCATTTTGCAGTCTAATTGGGAAGGGGGACCCGGACAATCTGGCTTCCTCCTTTCCTTAGATATTCAGAAGGCTTTCGACTCGGTCTCATGGCAGTACATCTTCCAGCTCTTTGACAGGTGGGGATTTGGGGCTCGCTTCCTGGGCTTATTACGGGCCTTATACTCCCAGCCGAGGGCCCAAATTCGAATGCAGGGATACCTCTCTGAGCCAATACCCATCACCAGGGGGACCAGACAGGGGTGCCCCCTGTCCCCCCTCATATTTGCAATAGCCATTGAATCACTGGCGATCGCAGTCCGCCACAATATAGACATTGGGGGTGTCCAATGCGGTAGTCAAACGCACAAATGTGGACTCTTCGCGGACGACATACTGTTGTTCCTCACTTCCCCCCTCACAACCCTGCCCAACTTATCCCGGGTATTGGACGACTTTGCCAAGGTCTCAGGCTTGAGGGTTAATTACTCCAAGTCTGTGGCGTTGAATATCTCTCTCCCCACCCACCAAGTCCTCTCACTCAAACAATCCTTTCCGTTCCAATGGAGTGACACTGCCATCCAATACTTGGGTATCTCCCTTACACCTAAAATAGAGATGTTGTATGCCCACAATTACCCCAAATTATACAGACAGCTGGAAACTGATCTCTCCTCATGGTCTAAACACGAACTATCCTGGCTTGGCCGGATTAACTCCATAAAAATGACCCTTCTCCCCAAAATCCTCTACTATTTTCGAGCCCTGCCAATACCAGTTCGGAAGGACCACCTTTGCTCTCTGCAAAGCAAAATACTGAAATATATCTGGGGTAATAAGGGTTACCGTCTACCGCAAAACACGCTCTTCCTGCACAGACGCAGGGGGGGGTTGGGTCTGCCTAACCTCCACAAATACTACCTTGCAGCTCGCCTAGCCCAACTCTCCTCGATCTACTCCAAATATGAGAAACCGGATTGGCAGTCCATAGAACGCTGTTCGGTACCCTCCTTTACACTAGATTTTCTTTTATGGTGCCCGCCCAAAGCCAGGCCGCCCATCATGTCCCCATCCCTATCTCACTCCTGCGCCCTATGGGACGGTCTTCGCAAAGAGCCTTCCCTAGTCTCCACTTTAAGACCCCTTGCTCACATGTTCCGTAATCATGACTTCCCCCCTGGTCTGAACATTGAGGCCTTCAGATGGTGGTTGGACAAGGGACTATACCGGATAGGTCACTTTTTCAATTCCAGGGGTCCGATTTCCCTAGCTTATTGTATCGAACACTTAGAGCTACCAGATACAGAGAGGTTCCGCTTCCAACAAATATCTCACTTCTTGAACTCACTTTGGAAAAACAAACCCCTTCCTCCTTCCTTTACTGAATATGAAGCCTGGTGTGGTAGGATCGGGGAGCAGAGGGGTGGTATTTCAGTGATCTACGCGGCTCTCACTTCCCCAACGGGCAAATCCCCCTATATGACGGCTTGGGAATCTGATCTCCAGACCTCTGGCAGTCTCGAAACCTGGCAGCTGGCCCTAGCCAGATCCTTTCGTGGGATCCAGAACACCTCACTAATGGAGGCTAGCATCAAATTGATAACCAGGTGGTACCTCACTCCAGTAAGGCTAGCCAAAATATATCCCACGGCTAACCCCTTATGTTTCAGGGGGTGCCAACTTCGTGGCTCCATGATCCACATCTGGTGGGAATGCCCTAGACTTCGTTCGTTCTGGACTAAAATCTTCAACTTGATTTACTTAGTCACAGGCTGCCGGGTTCCGAGAACCCCAGAGGTTGCGTTACTCAATACCCCGGTTCCTTTGATGTCTGGTAACATTCAGAAACTAACTTATTTTATCCTATTAGGAGCCAAAATTGCGATTGCCTCCGCATGGAAGCAACCCAAGCCCTCCTTCCTCGCAGTTAAGAGGAAGATATCGTGGATAATGTCCCAAGAAAAACTGTCAGGTATTCTGTCAGACACCACACCTAAATTCCGAAAGGTGTGGGACCCTTGGGCCCGTTACATGGGAATCTCTCTGCTGCCTGGGGTACCCCCAGGCTCTCCCCTAGTGACCAGACCTCACCCCTAAAGCGCCCTCTCTTACATTGAATGCGAAACATTCCCCCGCTATAACCTTCCACCCTTTCAGGACATAGCTTACCTCCCCTTACCCCTCTGTTCTCCTCTTCTCCTCCTCTTTTCTTTTCTCTGTCCTTCTAGTCGTTCTATGTTTTTGGTTTGCTCAACAGAGCTGTAATTGACAGGTTCACCATACAGTCCAATTTAATGTTGCGGTACCCACTGCAGACGGTCCTCCAACTGTTTTATCCCTCTGAAAGGGAGGGGCCTGGGAGGATACTCCCCCATCCTGGCACAGCAAGTACCCTATTAGGGGTGTCGGGATGGGGGCTCCTGGGAGCTACCCCTAATAGTTCTACTTGGTGGGCTCTCCCGGGGGGGTCACCCTCCGTTTACCTCTTTTTCATGTAGCCCCTCGATGAGGAAGGGCATGCCGACTGTACCCTTTTGATATTGTCTGTCTTTCACTAATGTCTCCTGTTTTCATTACTTACATTGTGACAGCAGGCCCTCCCTGCTGCAGTTAGTTTATGTACTGTTATACGTATGTAAGTGCCTTTAATATAAAATAAAATATTTTGAAAGAAAAAAAAAAGGTGAACAAAGAGGTGGGGAGGTTTGTTGCCAGGAATGGTGGTATTGTGGTGAGGCATTGGGAAGTGGAGACGTGGAGGTATTTACGGGGGGATGGTGTCCACCTTAACCCAGTCGGGATTGACCTGTGGGCTTTGGGTTTGGAAGATGGTATTGGCAGGGCTTTGCAGGTGTGGCGGCAGGCACAAGGGTGAGGTGTCACTCTTGTGCTGCTGTGGCGGTAGGGTCCTTGATGGCTGGTATGCAATTTATCTGTTCCAAATTAGGTTTTGGAAAAGTTAGGACCCATCATGGGTATGGAGTGCTCCCGGGTGGTCTGGCGGCTGGCCAGACTGACGGGCTAATAAGTTGGGGGTCTATGGTCAATTGGTAAGTCCCCGAGGCAAGTTGGCGGCTGGGGACGAATGCCATAAAAAGTTGGGATTACAGGCTCAAGTAGAAATGGGGTCGTCAGGGATCAACAACTGTTTATCTGATGAGCTGGTTTTGGTTACAGGAAAATATATGGTAAAATAAAATGGTTACAGAAGTTTTAAAGAAAAAAGTTTAGTTTGGTTTATTGTTTAAATAAAGGCCTGAAAGGCCATTTACATCCAGCAGGTGTCTGTGTCATTTTTTATAGAATAAGGTATAAAAGGGGGTGTACATGTATGGATTGGCGTAGTAAGGTATCTGGCTACCTTGTCAAGACATGTACGTAGCTGTAGTGCAACGTAAGCGTAGGACATACATGACAGGGTGCAAGGCTTACGCAGGGGAATGGTACGAGGGGTTAAGAAAGTTACAAGGCTTACCTGATTGGAGGATGGTGTAAGAGGGGGTGGAGTAGAGTTGATGTGAAGGCACGTGAGTCTAGGAAGGTCAGCAGTCTGGAGCAGCAGGTCAGGAGGAACGTTCCCGCCCGCCCGCCCTTTAATGGGGAAGGTTGGGTGGCTATGGGGTATCCATGAATACGAGTGGCGGTAGGGTCCTTGACGGCTGGTATGCAATTTATCTGTTCCAAATTAGGTTTTGGAAAAGTTAGGACCCATCATGGGTATGGAGTCCTCCCGGGTGGTCTGGCGGCTGGCCAGACTGACGGGCTAATAAGTTGGGGGTCTGTGGTCAATTGGTAAGTCCCCGAGGCAAGTTGGCGGCTGGGGACGAATGCCATAAAAAGTTGGGATTACAGGCTCAAGTAGAAATGGGGTCGTCAGGGATCAACAACTGTTTATCTGATGAGCTGGTTTTGGTTACAGGAAAATATATGGTAAAATAAAATGGTTACAGAAGTTTTAAAGAAAAAGTTTAGTTTGGTTTATTGTTTAAATAAAGGCCTAAAAGGCCATTTACATCCAGCAGGTGTCTGTGTCATTTTTTATAGAATAAGGTATAAAAGGGGGTGTACATGTATGGATTGGCGTAGTAAGGTATCTGGCTACCTTGTCATGTTGCGTTACTCCAACACTGCCCTCTCCGGACCCACTTGTTACTGGTAAACCCAAAGGCCGGTAGAAGAAGTTTTCTGCACTACTCTCTTTTTCTGCCAGTTTCTATGTTTACCAATGACAGCGCACCTCTTCCAGGGGCTCAGGCGGCCTAAACCTCCCCAGTCTTGCCGCTTTTCCGGCATGCCTTGCCGAGGACTTCTCCCTGGAACTCTTGGTTAGTGGTGAAAGAGCTCTGTATTGTGGGGAAGGTCTGTACTGGTAGAGAAGGGGGGGGGGGGGCTCTGTTCTGTGGGGGGGGGGGCTTTGTACTGGGGGAGAAGCAGGAACTCTGTACTGTGGGGGGTAGCTCTGAATTTTTGGGGGAGCTATGTGCTAGGGGGAAGATGGGCTCTGTACTGTGGGGATGAGCTCTGTACTGTGGGGGAGGGGGGGCTGTACTGTGGGGATGAGCTCTGTACTGGGAGAGAAGGGGGGATCTGTTCTGTGGGGGGGGGGGGGGGGTGCTGTACTGCGGGGGAGAGCTTTGTACTCGGGGAGAAGGGGTGACTCTGGGGGGATCTCTGCATATTGGGGGAGCTATGTACTAGGGGGAAGATGGGCTCTGTACTGTGGGGAGAATCTCTGTACTGTGGGGGGCGGCCTCTGTACTGGGGGGAGGAGGGGACTCTGTACTGTGGGGGAAGGAGGGGACCCTGTACTGGGGGGGAGCTTTGTACTGGGGAGGAGGGGACTCTGCACTGTAGGCGGGAGCTCTGTATTTTGGGGGAGCTATGTACTAGGGGGAATATGGGCTTTGTACTGTGAGGACTAGCTCTGTATTTTGGGGGGGACTTTGTACTGGGGGGGAAGGAGGGTACTCTGTACTGTGGGGGTATCTCTGTCCTGGTGGAAAGTAGGGGCTCTGTACTGTTGTACTGGAGGCAGGCCTGGACTGGCCATAGGGCATACCAGCATTTGCCCGTTGGGCTGCCTAGCCAGCGGGCCGCATGTTCTAAATTCAATCCCATGCCTCCACTCCTCTCCTCCACTCCTCTTCTTTCTGTCATCTTCTTCCAACTCCTGGGGGGGCGAGGCAATGCTGAGCGAGCGCCATTCAGCGCCGGACATAGTTGCTCAATGACAGCTGCAAGGCCCGCCTCCAGGGACGGACTGACCATTCAGGCTCATGGGCTGAGTGCTCGAGGGCCAGGGCCAGTAGGGGAACCTATGAGAGGCTCCTGTGTGGACAGGGCAGTATTGATTCAGTCCTGAAAGGAGAGAGAGGAACTAAGAGAGTCGGGGGAGGAGGAGGAGGACACTTTCTGGACTGGGAAAGTGTTATTGACTGTGAGGGTGGGAGGAGGGACCGGTGAGCAGCTAAGAACCGAAGTGTGACAGCCTGACTTCTACACGGACTGGGGTGAGACCACTCTGAGAGCAAACCTGTGTATGTGGATGGGGGGTGTACTGTACTTCATACAGTATAATGGTGGGACATAGCAGACATACTGATCAACCCCCCTCTTTTTCTCAACTCCCCCTCACTACCTGCCCTCTTCCTACACCCCCTCCCCCTCTCTCACTACCCCCATCTTCCTATACCCCGTCATTCTCTCCACCCTCTCTCACTGACCCCCTCTTCCTGCATCCCCCTCTCCCCCTCTCTCACTACCCCCCCACTTCCTACATCCCCTCTCCCCATTTTATCACTAACCTGCTCTTCCTACACCCCTCTCCCACTCTCCCCCCTCTCCCCACTCTCTCACTACCCCCCTTTCTACACCCCCTCCCCCTCTCTCCCTCCCCCTCTTCTTCTACCCACTCTCTCCCTCCCCCTCTACCTCTCCCTACCCCTCTCCCCACTCTCTCCCTCCCCCCCTCCTTCTCCCTATAATTTTTGCACTTCTGATGGAACCATTGGTGGAGACTATTAGATCCCACCCCAAAATCACAGGCCTTACTATAGCTGGCATTGAACCAAAAATTTGTCTTTTTGCGGACAATGTCATGCTCATCCTTTCCAATACCAAGTCCCCATTAGCTGAGACATAAAAACTGCTTGAAAGATTAGTGCTGTATCATACTATAAATTAAATGCCTCTAAATCGGTTCGCCAGATGGTCGGTTTGCAGCGAATTTTGCTCGTTCGCGATTCGCCAAACCGGCGGATTTCTGGCGCTGTTCACGCGGCGGACATATGCGTTTACATTGTGAAGAACTTTGACCCATGACACATCCATCATGGGGTACAGGACAGCCAATTGAGAGATTTCCGCACATGGACAATTGGACATTCCCCCTACCTTATAAATAGACCTGATCTGGCGGCCATTTTACATTCTGTCTTATGTCAGTGTAGGGACAGGACGCTGTGTGGAGCAGGGACAGTCAGTTTAATCACTATCTATTACTATTAGGTCCACAAAGGTCCTTTTAAGGACTGGTATAGGTGTACAGTATATAGGGTTGTACACGTATAATATACTTTCTTTCAAATATAGAAAGCATATTATAGTGCACTGCACTGCTGTGCTGCTGACCGATTCTGCAGCTGTTGTTTCTCAGTGTAGGGAGGGACAGTTTGGTGTTTGGAGCAGGGACAGTCTGCAATTCACTAGCTACTAGCTAGCTACTATTAGGTCCAAAAAGGTCCTTTTTAGGACTGGTATAGGTGTACTATTTGGTGTGCAGTATATAGGGGTGTAATACACGTATAAAATACTTACACATATAGAAAGCATAGTATAGTGCATTTCCACTGTGCAGCATTGTGAATGCTGAGCGGTTCTGCAGCGATACTACAAAGAGTGACAAACGAAATTAAAAAAAAGTATTATAACTGGTGCGATAGACTAGTGGCTCCCCAAAACGACAGATTGAAGCGGGGTGTTATATACTTTCTTCCACATACATACTACACTTCTCTAGAGACTTTTGTCACAAGGTAATTTAAAAAATGACAGGCAGAGGAAGAGGCGGGCCCTTCCGCAGGGGTGGTAGGGGTAGGGCAGGTGCAACAGTCTTGAGCCAAAGTGGCAAATTGCAGAAGGTGCGTGCGATTACGTCAAAGGACGCACCAGACTTGGTTGAGTGGCTCACTCAGCCTTACTCTTCTGCACCCTCCTCATCCTCTCGATCTGCACCCTCTTCTTCACTCTCTGCTGTGTGCACCCCCAAAGACACTACCACCAACACCACCACCACCATATACCCTCCGCTTGAGTCACAGGAATTATTTTCCGATCCATCACAAGACGTGCGATGCGCAGCCACTCTTGGCATTGGATCAGGAAGAGGAGGTAGCAACAACCACCACTCAACAGTCTGATGACAGTACCCAGATCAGCACAAGGAGGAGGTTGGTCCCCGGTGTTGCTGCCTACTCCGAGATCTATAATTATAGCAATGGGGAAGGTGACGTAGATGATGATGTGTCTAGTGATGTCACGTGGGTGCCCACAAGAGAGGAAGAGGAAGGGAGTTCAGAGGGAGATATGGACCAGCAGATAGGGAGGAGAAGCAGGCGGAACTTAGATTGCACAGGAGGGACAAAGCAGACTGCTAATGTATCAGGAGCGAGTCATCGACCATGTACGGTCACATCTGGCGCTCCCAGGACACCGGCACATGGCTCCGCAGTGTGGGCTTTTTTTAACGTGTCCCCTGCTGACAATAGTGTTGCCATCTGCAATCTTTGCAGTCAACGCATTAGTCGCTGTAAGCCCAACACTCACCTAGGGACGACCGCCTTAAGAAGGCACATGAGCAGCCATCACCGAGCCCAGTGGGAGCAACGGAACCCACAAAGCCACACTGCAGGCTCTCACCATCCAGCCTCGTCTTCTACTTCTCCTTCTCCTCCCTCCTCACAATTGTCCTCCACTCCACCTTCCATCATGCCTTCCTCACATTTTTCTGGAAAAAGGCAGGCTTCCATGGGCCAAATGTTCGAGCGTAAAAAAATGATGACACCGGATAACCCTCTTGCCCAACGGTAGACGGCTGGCTTGTCAGAACTCATAGCCCGCCAACTACTGCCATATATGGTGGACTCGGAGGCCTTTTGAAAATTTGTGGCCATTGGAACACCACAATGGAAGGTCCCAGGAAGGAAGTATTTCTCACAGAAGAGCATCCCAGAGTTATATGGCCATGTTCAGCGGCAAGTGAACGTATCTCTGGCACACAGTGTCGGTGCCAAGATACATCTGACCACAGACACGTGGTCTAGCAAACACGGGCAGGGAAGGTATATCACTTTTACTGCCCACTGTGTTAACCCTTATGACGGCCATCAAGCATATAACCCATGGTACCCGTGTAGATTTGGTTTTACCGCCACGGATTGCATGCAGGCCTGACTCTTCTTCTCCTCCTCCTACTCCATCCTCCTCCCTCTCCTGCTCGGCTGACTCCTCCTTTTCTGCTGCTAGCGCCTTTTTCGCTGCGCCGCCCAAGAACCCCAGAACCTATTCGACATGCCAGGGGAGACGTTGCCATGCTGTGCTGCGTCTGTTCTGCCTGGAAGCTAAGAGCCACACTGGCCCTGCACTCCTTTTAGCTTTGCGTTCACAGGCAGATCAGTGGCTAACACCTCTCAATTTGACAGTTGGTAAAGTGGTGTGTGACAACGGTGCCAATCTGCTTAGCGCATTGAAACAGGGCAAAATCACGCACGTGCCATGCATGGCACACGTCTTAAACTTGGTCGTGCATCGATTCGTTGTCAAATGCCCTGGGGTCCAGGACATCTTGCGGCAGGCAAGGAAAATCTCAGCCCATTTCAGAAGATCTTACACGGCTATGGCTCGCCTTGCTGACATTCAGCGGCGACACAATCTGCCGGTCAGACGTCTTATTTGCGATTGCCCAACGCGATGGAACTCAACCTTCTATATGCTTGATAGGCTGCTCCAGCAGAAACGTGCAGTTAACGTCTACCTGTACGAACTCTGTGGCAGAACAGGTTCTGGGAGCTTGGTTTTTTTTTCACCGCGCCAGTGGCTGCTAATGTGCGACGCATACAGACTTCTGCGGCCATTTGATCAGATCACCAAACTGGTCAGTCGCAGCCATGGCGCCATCAGTGACATCGTACCTTATGCCCTCTTTATGGAGCGTGCATTGCGTCGTGTCATGATCAAGCCATGGAGGAACAGGAGCAGGAAGATGCGGAAGTCGCAATGCTGGATGAATTCCCAGGGGGGGGCTACTCTATCTGAGACAAGTGAACAATAGGAGCCTGAAGAGGAGTCAGAGGAGGATGGTGCCGGGGCGGATGAGGAGGAGCAAGAAGAGCATGCTTTAAACCTTTCTGGGATCCCTGTTGTTGTGCGTGGATGGGGAGAGGAGAACGAGGAGGACGACATTATCCTGGATGATGAGAAGGAGCCAGGCCACCACACCGCTTCCAGTTTAGTGCAAATTGGGGCCTTCATGCTCCAGTGTTTTAACAGGGACCCCTGTATAAAAAGCATAAAGGTCAAGGACCAGTACTGGGTGGCAATGTACTTAGACCCCCGGTTCAAACACAAGAAGGTGGAAATGTTACCACCGTCACAGAGGGCTGTCAGAATGGAGCACTTACAGGCCTTGCGTCGAGAAATGCTGCATTCTGCTTTTGCGTGCGCTGGCAGAGGAGGAATTTCCACTCCCAGAGAAAGAGTTGCGGGTACCAATCCAACAGTGCCTGCAAGAAGAGGGCGGTTTGAAGATGTGTTGGTGACTTCTGATATGAGGTTATTCTTTCAGCTGACCCATCGACAGGTGTCATCTGGATCCAGCAACAGGGAACGCCTAGACCGACAGGTGTCCGACTACATTGGGTTAACGGCCGCTGTGGACGCTCTGAGGAGTGATGAACCCCTGGACTACTGGGTGGGCAGGCTTGACCTCTGGCCAGAGCTTGCCCAATTTGCAATGGAACTGTTGGTATGCCCCTCATCCAGTGTCCTATCCGAAAGGACGTTCAACGCAGCAGGGGGGATCGTGACCGATAAGCGCACTCGCCTAGCTCACGACAGTGTTGACTACCTCACATTTATAAAAATGAATTAGACATGGATCTCGGAGGAATTCAACACATGTGACCAGTAGACCATGTATATGCATAACTCTATAAACTATTTATTTAATCGGGCACACAGACCTTTTTTCTACCTTTGGCTCACTTCCTTTTACAAAAAATGCACACCGTACTATAGGCCCGTACCCTCCTGTTTGAAGAGGTTGACCGGTGTCATATTTTTGGGTCCCGCAGCGAGTTGCTGCTATCAGTGCTGGTGTCAGTGCTCTCTATCTCGGTGCTGGTGTGGTGTCAGTGCTCTCTATCACGGTGCTGGTGTCAGTGCTCTCTATCACGGTGCTGGTGTCAGTGCTCTCTATCACAGTGCCGGTGTCAGTACTCTCTATCACGGTGCTGGTGTCAGTTCTCTCTATCACGGTGCTGGTGTCAGTGCTCTCTATCTCTGGGGTGGTGTCAGTGCTCTCTATCTCGGTGCTGGTGTCAGTGCTCTCTATCACGGTGCTGGCTGGTGTCAGTGCTCTCTATCAAGGTTCTGATGTCAGTGCTCTCTATCACGGTGCTGGTGTCAGTGCTCTCTATCAAGGTGCTGGTTTCAGTGCTCTCTATCACAGTGCTGGTGTCAGTGCTCTCATGGTGCTGGTGTCAGTGCTCTCTATAACGGTGCTGGTGTCAGTGCTCTCACGGTGGTGGTGTCAGTGCTCTCTATCACGGTGCTGGTGTCAGTGCGCTCTATCTCTGTGCTGGTGTCATTGCTCTCTATCTCGGTGCTGGTGTCAGTGCTCTCTATCACGGTGCTGGTGTCAGTGCTCTCTATCTCGTTGCTGGTGTCAGTGCTCGGTCTCTATCACCGTGCTGGTGTCAGTAGCTGCCCTAGCTTCTGTTTTTGTCCGTTGGACCAGCATACAGACAAATGGATTTTTCGACCGGACTCGAGTCCGTCTGAAAGATTTGAAACATGTTCTAAATCTAAAAGTCCTTCTGATTTTTCCATAGCAAAGGTCTGATGAAGCCCACAAATAGTGGAATTGTCTGATGGATTAGTTCCGTCGGACCTTTGCTGTCGAAAAGTCCGGCTGTGTGCACGTGGCATAAGTTCTACCCTTCCCAGTCAGCTCTTTGCTGGCGAAATTGTGGAGAAACTGGTATGCTTTATCAGGCCGCGTACACACGAGCGGACTGTTCGCCCAACTTTGTTTGTCAAACAGTTTCGGCAAACAGTCCGCTCAAAATTTGCATGAGCGGACTTGCCCACACACGAGCGGACTGTTTCAGCGAACTGTTTGCCAAACAGTTCGCTCAACTTTTGAAATGAACGGACTCGCCCACGTAAGGCGGAGGCAAATCCGCCCATTTCGAGCGCATGTACAGGTAGGCGGGGCCCGCGAAGGAGACGTCGCGGGCTCCGCCGCCTGGAATGGGCTTAAAGGGGAACCCCAACGCCGAAAAAAATCGGCGTGGGGGTTCCCCCAAAGTCCACAACAGACCCTTGTCCGAGCACGCTACCCGGCCGGCCAGGAAAGGGGGGCGAGCGCGCGGCCCCCCCACCCCAAAGCACCTTGTCCCCATGTTCATGAAGACCCCCGAAGACGGAAGACCCCCGGAGCTGTGCAATAAAATATTTTTTCTCTGTGTTGTGTTTTTTTTTGTACTTTATTTCACAGGTGAATGGGTAGGGGTACATTGTACCCCATACTCATTCACATAGGGTGGGGGGCCGGTATCCGGGGGCCCCCTTCTTAAAGGGGGCTCCCGGATTCCGATAAGCCCCCCGCCCGCAGACCCCGACAACCAACGGCCAGGGTTGTCGGGAAGAGGCCCTTGTCCTCATCAACATGGGGACAAGGTGCTTTGGGGTGGGGGGGCCGCGCGGCCCCCCCTTCCCCAAGGCACCCCCCATGTTGAGGGCACGCGGCCTGGTACGGCTCAGGAGGGGGGGCGCGCTCGCTCGCCCCCCTTTCCTGGCCGGCCGGGTAGCGTGCTCGGACAAGGGTCTGTTGTGGACTTTGGGGGAACCCCCACGCCGATTTTTTTCGGCGTTGGGGTTCCCCTTTAAGCCCATTCCAGGCGGCGGAGCCCGCGACGTCTCCGTCGCGGGCCCCGCCTACCTCGAAATGAGCAGACTTCCCTCCGAGCGGGAACAGTTTGCTCATTTCGAAAGTAGCCTACACACGGGCGGACTGTCCGCTCAAACACAGTTTCAGCGGACAGTTTTTCCGAATTTCCGAAAGACTTTGTCCGTCAAACTGTCCGCTGAAACTGTCCGCTGAAAGCCCACACACGAGCGGACTGTCCGCCCAAACACTGTTCAGCGGACAAGGTTGGGCGAACAGTCCGCCCGTGTGTACGCGGCCTCACACTTTGTGGTCATGCAAATCAATACGTTAATTTTGGAACAAAATCTTTCCTATCCTATCAGATAATTTGTGACCAAAACATTTTTCCTAACCCTGAGTTAGCCATCCTACATTTAAACATCCACAGATTTATACCCAAAACGAGAGTAGTGATATTACAACTTCTCCTGGCAGCGAAGCTCACTATTTACGAGACTACAGAAAACATCCAAATCCCCATCTCCCTCTGATGCCATCACTACTTTCAACCTTCATTGCAAGATGGATAAACTGCTGGCAATCACTGACTCCACTGTAGAAATGTTTCGAGAAAAATGGGCCTTATGGCTGTCAAACTCTAAATGTACAACTAAAGTCTGACTACTTTGCATTCTAGTCCATGCTCTATTCCTCTCCATTACGCTATCATATGGTGACTGGCCAGAATCATTTCTTTCTCTTTCTTTTTTCTACCTCTTCTTTCTCTCCCCTCCTTCCCCTTCCCCCTCCTATGCCCTTCCCCTTTTCTTTATTTTCTTTCCACCAGTTTGTAAAGCTACAGTGAATACACCTCATAGTTACATAGTAGGTGAGGTTGAAAAAAAGACCATCAAGTCCAACCTATGTTGTGTGATTATATGTCAGTATTGCATTGTATATAACTGTATGTTGCGGTCATTCAGGTGCTTATCTAACAGTTTCTTGAAACTATCCATGCCCCCCCGCTGAAACCACCGCCTGTGGAAGGGAATTCCACATCCTTGCCGCTCTCATGTCCTGTACACACGGTCGGATTTTCCGACGGAAAAGAGAGATCGGATTATGTTGTCGGAAAATCCGATCGTGTGTGGGCTCTATCTGACTTTTTCCGCCGGAAATCCCGACGGAAAAGTTTGAGAGCTGGATCTAAAATTTTCCGACAACAAAATCTGATCAGACTTTTTCCCGATCGTTTTGTAGAGAATTCCGACGGACAAAGTGCCACGCATGGTCAGATTAAATTACGAGACCAAGGCTATTGGCTACTAGCCTCTATGTAGTCCCGTACACAACGAACTTCACCTCGTTTGTCTGACCGTGTGTATGCAAGACAAGTTTGGCACAAAATCCGTCAGAAAAAATCTGATGGATTTTGTTGTCGGAATGCCCGACCGTGTGTACGCGGCATTACAGTAAATAACCCTCTATGTAGTTTAAGGTTAAACCTCTTTTCTTCTAATTTTAATGAGTGGCCACGAGTCTTGTTACTCCCTTCCGCGAAAAAGTTTTCTCCCTATTGTGGGGTCACCAGTCCAGTATTTATATATTGTGGGGTCACCAGTCCGGTATTTGTATATTGTGGGGTCACCAGTCCAGTATTTATATATTGTGGGGTCATCAGTTCGGTATTTATATATTGTGGGGTCATCAGTCCGGTATTTATATATTGTGGGGTCACCACTCCGGTATTTGTATATTGTGGGGTCACCAGTCCGGTATTTATATATTGGGGAGTCACCAGTCATGTATTTATATATTGTGGGGTCACCAGTCCGGTATTTATATATTGTGGGGTCACCAGTCCGGTATTTATATAATGAAATCATATCCCCTCTCAGGCGTCTCTTCTCCAGAGAGAGTAAGTTCAGAGCTCACAACTTTTCCTCATAACTAATATCCTCCAGACCCTTTATTAGCTTTGTTGCCCTTCTTTGTAGTCGCTCCATTTCCAGTACATCCTTCCTGAGGACTGGAGCCCAGAACTGGACAGTATACTCCAGGTGCGGCCGGACCAGAGTCTTGTAGAGGGGAGAATTATCGTTTTATCTCTGTAGTTGATTCCCTTTTTAATGCCAATATTCTGTTTGCTTTGTTAGCAGCAGCTTGTCATTGCTGAGCCCATCATCTACTAGGACCCCCAGGTCCTTTTCCATCCTAGATCCCCCCAGAGGTTCTCCCCCCAGTCTATAGATTGCATTCAGATTTTTGCCACCCAAATGCATTATTTTACATTTTGCCACATCAAACCTCATTTTCTGTGTAGGTGCCCCTCCCCCCATTCATTTGTTCAGATCTTTTTGCAAGGTCTCCACATCCTGCAGAGACGTTATTGCCCTGCTAACTCATCAGTGTACATCAAGTGCCTTGCATGTTTGTGTTTTTCTCTTCTATATTTTTATGAGATTGATATATTTGGGCCTACCCAGTTATGAGGTTTTATGTATTAACAGCTATTGTATGTTTTGCTTCAATAAAAACATATTGACAATAAAAAATAAAAAAATAACAATAAAAAGTGTCTGATCCGTAGATATTTATAGAACTCTATTCTGGGAAGAGAATAATTCTGTTGGAGGGAGGAGAAAGAGCAAAATGGATGTTCTTTTGTCAGAATCCATGGTGACTATGTCATTCTCTCAACCCATTTGGAGAAGACTTGGGGGGGGGGGGTGGACAAAAAGCTGGGGGGAAATTAGGGTCCCCTAAAAAGGAAGATAGTTTAGTTTGGGTGGTAGCAGTGAGAATTTTGTTTTATACAAAGACCATATATGGAGCGTTAAGAGGGGATAGGTCTTTAGGTTGAGCAGAGCCCAGCCATAGCAGGCCCGGAAGGTAGTGTGGATCAATGGAGGTTCTTTCATTGCAAAGCTACAGGACATTAGATGGCAAGGCATGATGAACCAGTCTGGCAGAAAGGTAATACATCCATAGATTCGGTAACCCTAGCCCTCCCAGGGCCTGTGGTCTGTACACCAACTGCTTACCCAGGCGAGGTTTCTTAGATGACCATATGAACTTATTCACCTCTCTTTGAGTCACCTGTATGGTCTGGCATGAGATGTATAGTAGGAGGGACCAAAAATAAAACAAAAATAGTTTTGCTGATGCAAGAGAACACCCGTGGGTAATTAGAGTAGTACATATTGCGGAGGGATGGGGCTAGTCTAATGCCCAAATATGAGAGTGTTTTCCCCACTCCAGGAAAAAACAAATTTAGCTTGAATGCCCAAAATCGAGGCCTGGGAGCAGGGCCGGGACAAGGGGTGGGCAGGAGGGGAGGCTGCCCCTGGCCCAATGGTTTATTGCAGGGGTAGGGGGCACCCTGACTCTAACCCTAAGGGAAAGGGGGGGCGCAGTTTGGCATCTTTGCCCTGGGCGCTGGATGACCTTGCCCCGGCACTGCCTGGGAGAAATGAATTGGGAGTGCGGAAGATTTGGAAAGATTGTCTCCCAGACCCGACAAGCTGTGGAAGGTATATAGCATGTTGACCAAGTCAGTTAAAGAGACCACTGGATCTGCTAAAAATAATAGGACGTCATCTGCATACATGCTCAGCTTGAACGCTTGGTCTCTCTTTACATAACCGCTGATGTTAGAGTCCAGGCAGATAGATCGAGTCAGGGGTTCAATAGCCAATGCAAATAGGAGAGGTGACTTCCCTGACTTGTTCCTAGGGCAAGAGTGAAGTAATCTGAATTGCAGCCTGGAAGCTTTACGCACGTGCGTGGGCTGTGATACAGAGCCCTGAAGCCGTACAACAAAAGCTCCCTGAATTCTTAAGAATAATTTCCAGGTAGGGCCATATTACATAATACACTCAAGTAAAAGCCTTGTGGATACCAAGACTCAATAATAATACCTTCTCAGAAAAGAGGTCTGCATCTTGTATAATGTTAGAGGCCAAATGGATATTATCTGTCTGTTAGGAATAAATCCAGTTTGATGTGGGGATATCAATGAGACAATAATGAAGAAAAGCCCACCTGCCCAAAGGCGTCCAAAAATCTTTATGGCTTTGTTGATTACTAAGCTAGGACGGTAGTTTTGTAGGAGGGTGTGATCCTTATTTGGTTTAGTAAACAGGGACATATTAGCCATAAGCATATCATCAGGGAAAGTGTGAACTTTAAGATTAAAATTAAATACATTTTTTATGTTGGGAACTAAGTGGCTAGAGAATTTTTTTTTATAACAGGAGGCCCGAAAACTGTCTGAGTCAGGGGCCTTAGAAGATTTCAGAGAGGCTATTATAGTTTGGATCTCGTCTTCAGTGCAGGGGGCATTCGCGGTCTGTATCTGATCTTTCCGAGAAAAGGTCGGGAGAGAGAGAGGGCAACAAGCCAAGACATAGAAGTGGACCAAGGCAGGGAAGATGGTGTGGATGAGAGGTCCTGGTAAAATTTAGAAAAGATCTGGAGCACTTCTGTAGGATGAGAAATTATATTTCGTAGGAATGAGGAGGCTGAATAGACTGCTTTAGCTTCCTCGCAAACATGGCAGAAGCCGAGTTCCTTTGTAATAAAAACCGAATCGACCATCTCAAATATTTCTCAGTATGCTCAGAGAGAAGCGTGTCTAGTGCCATTCTCTTCTGGTTTATCTGTCTTAAAATGTCCAGAGAGTGGTTTTGACTATGGAGGTGATAAAGCCTATTCAATTCCTGAGTGAGTCTGGTAACTTCCATCAACTTATGTCTCTTCTTTTTCGTAGCTAGTACTATTAATTGACCCCGTATAACCACCTTCTGGGCCGCCCAAAGGGGGGTAGAGGGATATCTCCCATATTGTTAATAATGAAATATTTGTCTATGTGGTCTGACATCTTAGCCACTAGATCTGGGTCGGAGAGAAGTCATTAAGGCGCCATTCTGCAGTAGCAGTTAAGAGGCCTATATAGGAGATTTTGAAGGAGACTATATGATGATCAGACCAAGGACAGGAATGTATACCAGCCATAGGAAAAGTGAGAATAGTAAATATTCTCTTGGGCACCCACATTGTGGCCCGCCAAGAATCTAGGAGCTAATGGGAACTGAGCAAGCTATTCAAGGTCTCGGGGAAGACATTAGCGGTACTTACAACTTCTGTCCAGTATGGAGCGCACCACCAAAAATTTAAATTAAAATTTCCTACAATTAATATATGTGGGGGAGAGATATTTATCCAGGACCTGGAAAAATATTTTAAAGAAAGTGGCTTGTGAATCATTTGGAGCATGTACATTGGCTATTGTAATGGCCTTACCCTGCAGAGAACCTTGGATAATCTAAAACCTTTTAAACATATTGTACATCTTATAATACTGTATTACTGATAAATATCGCTACTTCCCGAGATCTGGACCCAAAAGTAGTGAAATAGCCCCGTTTAAATTAACAATCAATGTATTTCGGGTGGTTCATTCAGAAAAATTAGTCTCCTGAAGGAGCAAGATATCAGCCCCCATTATGTTTATAAGCTTTAACCACTTTCAGACCAGGCCAATTTGCTGGTCAAAGACCAGACCACTTTTTGCGATTCAGCACTGCATCGCTTTAACTGACAATTGCGCGGTCGTGCGACGTGGCTCCCAAACAAAATTGACGTCCTTTTTTTCCCACAAATAGAGCTTTCTTTTGGTGGTATTTGATCACCCCTGCGGTTTTTATTTTTTGCGCTATAAACAAAAATAGAGCGACAATTTTGAAAAAAATGCATTATTTTTTACTTTTTGTTATAATAAATATCCCCCAAAAATATATAAAAAAACATTTTTTTCCCTCAGTTCAGGCCGATACGTATTCTTCTACATATTTTTGGTAAAAAAAATCGCAATAAGCGATTATTGATTGGTTTGCGCAAAAGTTATAGCGTTTACAAAATAGGGGATAGTTTTATAGCATTTTTATTAATAATTTTTTATTATTTTTTTTTTTACTAGTAATGGCGGCGATCAGCGATTTTTATTGTGACTGCGACATTGTGGGGGACCCATCGGACATTTTTGACACATTTTTGGGACCATTGTCATTTATACAGTAATCACTGCTATATAAATGCACTGATTCCTGTGTAAATGACACTGGCAGTGAAAGGGTTAACCAGTGGGTGGCAGTGTAGGGGTTAAGTGTTCCTAGGGGTGTGTTACTAACTGTGGGGGGGTTGGGCTTTCATTTAGTGTACACTGATCTCTGCTCCAATCACATGGAGCAGAGATCAGCGTCACTAGTTGCTAGGCAGAATAGACAAATGTTGTTTACACAGCATTTGCTCTATTCGGCTGCTCCGTGAGACGATCGCGGGTATGCCCGCGGTGATCGAGTCCGCGGGTCCTGCGACCGGACTCACGGGGGTCCCGACCAGCGCGGCAGCGCGCCGCCGGCGGCGCGCTCCCGATGGCAGGGCGGCATCGAATATTGGACGTACCTGTACGCCAATATGCCTGCCCGTGCCATTCTGTCGACGTACATCGTCGTGCGCTGGTCGGGAAGTGGTTAAAAGGCTTCTTTCACTTGTGGGGTGAATTAAAGCCCCTGATGTTGTGAGATATTATCTTCATACCTATGATAAGGCATGAAAGACTATTGGCACCTTTGATGGGGCAAGATCTCGGTGAATGTTCAGTTGTGGGTAACCACCATCCAGGGATAGTACTAATATAGGAATATATAAGCATTTAGTGCGATTAGACAACGTACTATACTGTATTAATATTCTTGTAAAAAATCATACAAAAAAAATCAAACAATAAAAATACAAAAAAGAAGGACGTGAGTCCAGAGTCAAATGCATACGGGGGGTAGACCACCCCCTACTAGAAGAAATGACTTTCAAAAAGGACTATTAGGTCCAAAACTCTTACTTATAGTCTTAGCTTTGTAACAAAACCAAATGATAAAGGTTAAAGAGCCTTTAAGTGACTAATCAGGCCTGATAAAGGGGTCTAAGCAAGGGAATAAGGCCTAGACCCTAAGCTTCCTTGTATGAAGACTGGGGGATCAACCAGGCGGGCACAGCTAGACTTGGTTGCAGCAAAGTTGAATTGAACAACATAAACTTTGTGCTGACGTGCCAACGGGCAGAATACTCAGCCAAAGGGATGGACCCAGAAGTGGGTCAGAGCAAGGAATTTCCATGTCAGGCCGATAAATTCCTGAGTTCTTGACGTTGTCGTCTGTGATCTCTTTGTGGAGAAGGGGTCGCTCAAATAGCTGACGGGCGTGGAGTGGAAGGATTTCTGGGCAAGTTATTCGGGGGCCCAAAGGCTCAGCTTGACAAGTAGATCTTTTCCTTCTGGCAAAGTGGTGACTGTATAGGTAGTGCCATTGTGAGGTGCCTGTAGTTTAAAGTGGAACCCCCTTCTGTACTCACAGACTGCAGCACTGTGGTCACCTCTTTCATCCTGCTAGGTTTGTCAAGGGTAGGGATGAGCCGAACACCCCCCGGTTCGGTTCGCACCAGAACTTGCGAACGGCCTCCGCGTTCGTTACGAACGTTAGAACCCCATTGAAGTCTATGGGACTCGAACGTTCGAAATAAAAAGTGCTAATTTTAACAGATAATATGCAAGATAGTGTCCTAAAAAGGGTTTGGGGACCTGACTCCTGCCTCAGGGGACATGGGTCACTGCAAAAAAAAGTTTTAAAAATGGCCGTTTTGGCGGGAGCACTGATTTTAATGACGATTAAAGTGAAAAAAAAAGTGAAATATTCCTTTAAATATGGTGCCTGGGGGGTGTCTATAGTATGCCTGTGAAGTGCCACATGTTTCCCGTGTTTAGAACAGTCCCTGCACAAAATGACATTAAACGGAAAAAACACCATTTAAAACTGCTTGCGGTTTTAATGTTATATCTGGTTCCTGCAATATGGTTGAAAATCATTGAGAAAAATGGCATGGGTAGCCCTCCCTGCCCATTACCAGCCTATTTGGGTCTTGTACGCATATTAAGGGGAACCCTGTACCCATATTAAAAAAAGGAAATGCGTGTGGCCCCCAGGCCCTATATACTCAGAACAGCAGTATACAGGCGGGGAAAACAAGACAGGGACTGTGTAGGTTTGTTGTGTTAAGTTGAATCTGTTTGTAATTTTCAACTGGTACATTTTTAAAGTGTAGCTCCAGTCAAAAAAACGATGTTTAAGCTTTTTGGAAAACATAGGGAAGGGTTATCACCCCTGTATAATTTGTTTTGCCATCCGTCTTTTTTCATCTCACTTGCTGCTGTCTCCTTCCGTTTGCAAGTAGGAGATGTTTGTAAGTTGGATGTTTGAAAGTAGGGGCCTGCCCTATATTATAGCGGTATGTACTGGGTACAGAGCACGCAGACAGCACGCACTATCTCCTAACACTACTGACTGCAAGCTCTATTATTAACCACTTGACCACTGGGCACTTAAACACCCTTAATAACCAGACCAATTTTCAGCTTTTGGTGCTCTCACATTTTGAATGACAATTACTCAGTCATGCCACACTGGACCTATATGAAATGTTTGTCCTTTTTTTCACACAAATAGAGCTTTCTTTTGGTGGTATTTAATCACCTCTCAGTTTTTGTATTTTTTGTGCTATAAAAGAAAAAAGACCAGAAATTCTGCGAAAAAATGAATTTTTCTTTGTTTCTGTTATAAAATTTTGCAGATTAGTAATTTTTTCTTCATAATTTTTTTTTTACTGGTTACATGTTTTGAGTTGCAGAGGAGGTCTAGGACTAGAATTATTGCTCTCGCTCTAATGTTCTCGGCAATACCTCACATGTGTGGTTTGAACACCGTTTTCATATGTGGGCGGGGCTTACGCATGCGTTCGCTTCTGCATGCGAGCACATGGGGACAGGGGCGCTTTAATTTTTTTTTTTTTTTTTATTGTTCATTTTACTTTATTTATTTTAGTTTGACATTTTTTCCCCCAAAAATATATTTTTGATCAACTTTTATTCCTATTACAAGGAATGTAAACATCCCTTGTAATAGGAATATGGGGTGACAGGTCCTCTTCACAGTGAAATCTGGGGGTTAATATGACCCCACATCTCACCTCTAGGCTGGGAAGCCTGAAATAAAAAATAAAAAAAAGATTCTGGCTTTGATCGTACTGGCGAGTTGGTAGAAGCACCGGAGGGCGGTGAGGGGTGGGGGGCGTCTATGGCTGGGTATTTCAGGGTATCACCGAGTATGGCTGGGTATCTCCGAGTATGGCTGGGTATCTCCGAGTATGGCTGGGTATGGCAATTTATGGCAGGGTATTGCAGAGTATTGGCGGGGTATTGGCGGGGTACTACAGAGTAATAGCAGGGTACTGCAGAGTATTGGGGAGTACTACAGAGTAATGGCAGGGTACTGCAGAGTAAAGGCAGGGTACTGCAGAGTAATGGGGGGTACTGCAGAGTAATGGCAGGGTACTGCAGAGTATGCACTGGTATTGCAGAGTATTGGCGGGGTATTGGCGGGGTACTACAGAGTAATAGCAGGGTACTGCAGAGTATTGGGGAGTACTACAGAGTAATGGCAGGGTACTGCAGAGTAAAGGCAGGGTACTGCAGAGTAATGGCAGGGTACTGCAGAGTAATGGCAGGGTACTGCACTGCAGAGTAATGGCGGGGTACTGCAGAGTAATGGCAGGGTACTGCAGAGTAATGGCAGGGTACTGCACTGCAGAGTAATGGCGGGGTACTGCAGAGTAATGGCAAGGTACTGCAGAGTAATGGGGGTTACTGCAGAGTAATGGGGGGTACTGCAGAGTAAAGGCAGGGTACTGCAGAGTAATGGGGGGTACTGCAGAGTAATGGCAGGGTACTGCAGAGTATGCACTGGTATTGCAGAGTATTGGCAGGGAATTGAGGGGTTAAATTCGGTGAGCAGCGATGTGGGCACTGCAGATGCAGCCCACATCGCTGCTGACACCGATCTCTTTCCCCTCCGCTGTACCGATCGGTACAGAGAGGGGAGGGAGGAACCGGCGTCATAACATGACGCCGGTTTGTTTACAAGTGATCACTCCGTCATTTGACGGAGCGATCACGTGGTAAACGGCCGCGACGAGCGGCCGTTTACCGTGATCCGTGCTGCGCCGGGTCCTGTGGACCCGGCGGTCACGGATGCTCTCGAGTGCGCGCCCCAGGGGGCGCGCAAGAGCAGAATTCTGGGAGGCCGTTAATTAACGGCCTCTCAGAGTTAAACAACCGCCCTGAAGCCGTTAATCGGCAATGGGCGGTTGTTAAGTGGTTAAAGATAGATCACTAGCTAGCTATATAGGTGAGGTGAATATACTGTAGTGGTGTATACTGCGGTCAGGGCACAGACAACAACCACTACACAAGAGCAAGATAGGAAATCAGCCAAAAACGATTGGTGTGTAACTGTGTTGAAGGTACACAGAACACCCACTGCTTCAGATTCCAACACACTACACGAGGCCGCCTCAAAGGCAGCCTTATATAGTGTGGGGCGTGCACTACACAGCCTGAGCTATGATTGGCCACAGGCAGGATGCCTGTGGCCAATCATGGCTCTCCTCGCTGCTGGCGCTGCGATTGGCCAAGCATGCGGGGTCACAGTGCATGCTTGGCCAATCATGAGCCAGCAATGCACTGCGCCACCGCAGTGCATTGTGGTCCGCGCGCGCCATACGAATTTTGACGCGAACGGACCAAGAGTTCGGATTTCGCCGAACGCCCGAACAGCCAATGTTCGAGTCGAACGTACGTAATCATACGTAATCATACGTAATCATAGTACAATGTCTCTAGGTAGCTTATCATCAGGTGGCTTGGGGCGCAATGCCCTATGAATCCTGTTGCAGGTGAAAGCTGGTAGTAATGACTGAAACAGTCGTTGTACCACAGAAAGCAAGTCTGTGACTGACTCTGGAACCCCTCTCACTCTATTGCGCCTGTTTCTATTATATATTGCTTATTCCGCCTGTTTCTATTATCTAGGTCTTCTAGATGGGCTTGAAGCTGGGCAACGGTATCTGGGAGTGTCTCGTGGTCTTTGCGGAGGTCAGTGTAGGTCAACTGCAACTCGTCATGTTTGGTCTCAAGGATGTCAGTTCTGCCTCCTAAAGCCGCCAGCTCCTGAGTCAAGGTGTGTGCGGACTTCTGCAGTGCAGCCTGAAACGTTTCCGCTAGTTTCACACACAGTACATGGCCAACAGTCTTTCATCTAAATCTACCTTTGTAAGCTGGACTGGGTACTAACTGTCTCCTGATGGTTGAGCTGGAGAGGCCACAAGGCTTCATCTTGAGGCATCCTGCTCTGCTCCTGAACCCGAAGAAGGTAGGTCGTAAGGGATCGCTGAGCTGGCTTCCTATGGCCAGTCTTGGGTGTTGGCATGCACCAATTGTTCCATCAGGGGTGCAGGTATTAAAGGATGAGAAATAGGGGCTATATGACCCAAACATCCGTCCAGCGTTGCACCGCGCATGCGGTAATTCTACACTGGCCTGTGTTACACACTTCTGAGTGCTATACCCTGTGCAATACCTAATCCTGCATGATATGGACTCCTGAATCCTGTGCAATACCTAATTCCGGAACCCTGTGCTATGTGTGTTACATATTACTGTACCTTGCACCAGGGCTGGACTGGGACAGAAATTTGGCCCTGGACTTCATCCAGACCGGCCCACTTACATTTTGAGTGTTCCATCAGCACTCCCTTACATCAGAGTGTCCCATCACCAGCCCCCTTACATCAGAGTCTCCCATCACCAGCCCCCTTACAACAGAGTGTCCCATCAGCAGCCCCCTTACAACAGAGTGTCCCATCAGCACCCTTTACATCAGAGCATCCCATTACCAGCCCCCTTGCATCACAGTGTCCCATCAGCACCCCATTACATCAGAGCATCCCATTACCAGCCCCCTTACATCACAGTGTCCCATCAGCACCCTTTACATCAGAGCATCCCATTACCAGCCCCCTTACATCACAGTGTCCCATCAGCACCCCCTTACATTAGAGCATCCCATTACCAGCCCCCTTACATCACAGTGTCCCATCAGCACCCCCTTACATCAGAGTGGCCCATCACCAGCCCCCCTTACATTAGAGAGGCCCACTGAGCCATCGGCCCACCGGGAAACTCCCAGTAGTCCCAATGGCCAGTACATGCCTGCCTTGCACCCCATGCGATTCCCAGTTCTTAGCCCTTGCTGCACCCAATATTTGACACTGCACATGCAGTTGTATGGAGAAGGGAGGAGTTAGTAACTGCATCTATTCTCTGCCCTGTATACAGTATATAGATTAGTCTCAAAATGATTGTGTCATTGAATGTATATATATGAAGAGCCCGTGTGTTAGTGGAATGATTCAGAACCCCGGTACGTGTTGGGCTTAGCTTACATGTGCGTCACGGCGGATTCTGATCAGCAGATTCCACACAATTACACCGTCAAGGAAGTAATTGATTTCACACAAGAAAAATGAGAATCTATGAAATATGGCTGGTGAATTCCATGGTAAGCCTTTCCTGGAAGGAGTCGGAATGGTGCTGGGACATAATTACCGGAATATTTTGAACTTTACATATCGCAGCATCACTGACTCACAGAACATTCTAACATTGACAATGACATTTTCCTATATCTTGGAAGAATAGATGTGAGGGGATTTTTAATTACTTGGACATATCTTTTTCTCATGCTGAATATTCGTAGAGGATAATGCCATTGTACGGGGTCGGTCTATCTATTTGCTAATAATATCATGAGCAGCAAGTCCTATTACTATGAGGAAATATCATTCAGGTGCAAAGAACGAGGGTCCTCCTAGACAGCCCAGAAATTAAACACTCGGGGGCCCATTTAGTTCTCTATGGCACATTAATGCAAGCTACAGTGCCTTGAAAAGGTATTCATACCCCTTAAAGTGGTTGTAAACCCTTACAAAGCACTTTGACCTACAGGTAAGCCTAGATTAAGGCTTACCTGTAGGTCCAAGAAATATCTCCTAAACCTATATGGTTTAGGAGATATTTGCCCGAAAACAGGCACCGCTGTCTACGGCGCATGCGCCGTAGACAGCGGCGCGCATGCGCACTGAGCGCGGCATTCTCAACGACGGAGCTGGCGCGCGTGTCGGCTCCCGTGCGCATGCGCGGGAGTGACGTCATCGCGGCTTCGCCGAATGACAGCGGCGGAGCTGCGAGACCCCACCAAGAAGATGGATGCGGTGGACTACAGGGGACAGCGGCGACTTCGCTGGCTCCTGTGTCAGGTAAGTGACACATAATGGACTACTATGCGATGCGATGCGATGCGATACGATGCATAGTAGTCCATTATGCTTTGCCTTTGCAGGGAATGAAATAGGAAGTAAACTCATCAGGGTTTACTTCCTCTTTAACATTTACCACATCTTCTCATGTTACAACCAAAAACTTAAATGTATTTTATTGGGATTTTATGTGATAGACCAGGGATCCTCAAACTACGGCCCTCCAGCTGTTGCGGAACTACGCATCCCATGAGGCATTGTAAAAGACATGACTAGGGCATGATGGGAATTGTAGTTTCTGAACAACTGGAGGGCCAGAGTTTGAAGACCCCTGAGATAGACCAAGACAAAGTGGCACATAATTGTGAAGTGGAAGGAAAATGATAAATGATACAAATAAATATGTGAAAAGTGCGGGGGAGGGGCATTTGTATGGCGTCCCCCGGAGTCATTACTTTGTAGAACCCCCTTTCTCTACAAGTCTTTTTGGGGGTGTCTCTACCAGCTTTGCCCATCTAGAGAGGACATTTCTGCCCATTCTTCTATGCAAAATAATTTAAGCTCTGTCAGATTGGATGGAGAGTGTCTGTGATCAGCAATTTTCAAGTCTTGCCACAGATTATCAATGGGATTTCGGTCTGGACTGTGACTTGGCCATTCTAACACATGAATATGCTTTGATCTAAACCATTCCATTGTAGCTCTGGCTGTATGTTTAGGGTCGTTGTCCTGCTGGAAGGGGAACCTTCGCCCCGGTCTCAAGATTGTCCTGTATTTGGCTCCTTCCATCTTCCCATCAACTCTGACCAGCTTCCCTGTCCCTGCTGAAGAAAAGCATCCCCACCACATGATCCCTAGTGTCCCGGGGCCCTCAGGCAGTGCCCGAGTGGCCAAATGGTCAGTCCGCCCCTGACTGCCACCACCATGTTTCACGGTGGGGATGGTGTGTTCAGGGGGATGGGCAGTGTTAGTTTTCCCCCCACACATAGCGTTTTGCTTTTAGGCCAAAAAGTTACCTTTTGGTCTCATCTGACCAGATCACCTTCTTCCACATGTTCCATCTGACACCGTCCTCTGCTCTACTAACACCATCCACTGCTCTACTGACACAAAATCTTTTTTTAAATGTTTTTTAAATCACATGTTAGCAATTCTGTTTCCTACCTGTGGGGGGCAGACTACACCAATGCTTTCGTTAATTCCCAGCTTGTTGCCCTTCTGGCCGACTGGGAGAAGAAAAGAAATACATTAGTACAAGAAGTCCATTCACACCAAACATTCATGGCTTGCAGTGACATAGTAGATAAGCTTAGGCCGCGTACACACGGGCGGATTGTATGGCCTACTTAGTCCGTCAGACAATCCGACGGACAGTCCGTCCTACTTTCGAATGAACGGACTTGACCACACACGGATGAACAAACAGTCCGTGGAAAGCTTGCGCGATGACGTGTACAGCACGTACGACGGGACTAGAAATAGGAAGTCCAATATACAGCAATGCACCCTTCCGCCGTGTAAATCCTTTCTGAGCATGCGCCATACTTAGTCCATCCAACTAGCCTACTCACGAGCGGACTGTCCGCTGAAACCAAAGTCTGACGGACAATATTACGGAAATTCCGAAATACTTAGTCCGCCAGACTGTCCGCTGAAAAAGTCCGCTGAAGCCCACACACGAGCGGACTGTCCGCTGAAATGTGTTTCGACGGACTAAGTTGGCCAGACAGTCCGCCCGTGTGTACGCGGCTTTAGACTGAAGCTAGACAGCTGATGTATTAGCCCTTGTACACACGGTCGGACATTCCGACGGAATATGTCCGATCGGACCGTGTTGTCGGATAATCCGACCGTGTGTGTGGGCTCCATCGGACTGTTTCCATCTGAATATCCGACGGACCAAGTTTTCCAGCTTGACTATAAAACTTTACGACAACATGATCCGATCGGACCTTGTCCGATCATGTGTAGAGAATTCCGATTGGACAAAGTGCCACGCATGCTCAGATCAAATTCCTACACCAAAGCTATTGGCTACTAGCCTGAACGTAGTCCCGTCCTAACGAAATAACGTCATCACGTTCTGAACGATCGGATTTTCCGACAACTTTGTCCGACCGTGTGTATGCAGCAGTTTCGGACAAAATCCGTCGGATTTGGTTGTCGGAATGTCCGACCGTGTGTACAAGGGTTTAATGTTTTTTTGTACTGTCCTGTCTGAACAATGTTTATAAACAATGTCACTTTGTATCTCTCTATCTCCTCTCTGATCAATATTTATAAACAATGTTACTTTGTATCTCTCTATCTCCTCTCTGATCAATATTTATAAACAATGTTACTTTGTATCTCTATCTCCTGTCTGATCAATGTTTATAAACAATCTTTATTTGTATCTCTCCATCACCCATATGAACAACGTTTATAAAAATTGTTACTTTGTATCTCTCTATCTCCTTTCTGATCATTGTTTATAAACAATGTTACTTTGTATCTCTCGATCTCCTTTCTGATCATTTTCAAACCTTACTTACACACAGTGATTGTGTAGACCTTCATGCTACATGTGCAGCAGGTCACTACAACCAGAACTTTAAAATGACTATATATATATATATATCATATTATGGCTTATTTTCAAGTTACATTTGAACTTCTCTCTCTAGGCAGGGAGCTGTGTGGATAGAGAACTTCTCTCTGGATTGGGGGGCGCCAAGCTGAGCCTTTTGCCTCTGGTGAAGGAATGTCTATCTTTGCCATCGGGTGGCACTGGTGGGCACTGGCGAGCAGCACTGAGTAGGATGTCCCTCTTACAGAAGCGGGCAGTCAGCTTTATTTTCTTTTCCCTCATGCTGTCAGGGATCGCCCCTTTACTCGTTTCAAGGACTCGGTGATCGCAGAGTGCTACGCCTGCCCACCGCAGGGGGTGCGCGGGCAGCGCGAGCAGGGGAGGGTGTACATGGATGCAATCTTAGCCCGCGCTGTAGCCGTCTTTTGGCTACAGCGTGGAGTGGTTAAAGTAGCACGGTGCTGAATATCAAAAAAATGGCCTGGTTCATGAAGGGGGTTAAAACAAATGTGTCTTGAGGCAAATAGGGGTGGCCATTGCATAGTTGCCAACATTGTAAAAAAATAAATAAAATCGGGACACTTTTTTGGCAGTAGGCGGAGTTGTATTATAATTAGGAGGCGGGTCATGCGGTTATAGGCGTGGCATAAGGAAAGGTGAAAATGTGGCACGCACAGCAACCCTCTGACATCCAGACTGGCCCCCGACATTCAGACTGCCCCCTCTGACATCCAGACTGGCCCCTCTGACATCCAGACTGGCCCCTCTGACATCCAGACTTGCCCCCGACATCCAGACTGCCCCCTCTGACATCCAGACTGCCCCCCAATATCCAGACTGTCCCCCGACATCCAGACTGCCCCCCAATATCCAGACTGGCCCCCGACATCCAGACTGCCCCCTCTGACATCCAGACTGCCCCCCAATATCCAGACTGTCCCCCGACATCCAGACTGCCCCCTCTGACATCCAGACTGGTCCCTGACATCCAGACTGCCCCCTCTGACATCCAGACTGGCCCCCGACATCCAGACTGGCCCCTGACATCCAGACTGCCCCCTCTGACATCCAGACTGCCCCCCAATATCCAGACTGGCCCCTCTGACATCCAGACTTCCCCCTTTGACATCCAGACTGGCCCCCCTCTGACATCCAGACTGCCCCCCGATATCCAGACTGCCCCCCGATATCCAGACTGCCCCCCTGACATCCAGACTGGCCCCTCTGACATCCAGACTGGCCCCCCTCTGACATCCAGACTGCCCCCTCTGACATCCAGACTGCCCCCCGATATCCAGACTGCCCCTCTGACATCCAGACTGCCCCCTCAGACATTCAGACTGGCCCCCCTCTGACATCCAGACTGCCCCCTCTGACATCCAGACTGCCCTCAGATATCCAGACTGGCCCCTCTGACATCCAGACTGCCCCCTGATATCCAGACTGCCCCCTCTGACATCCAGACTGCCCCCCGATATCCAGACTGCCCCCCTGACATCCAGACTGGCCCCTCTGACATCCAGACTGCCCCCTCTGACATCCAGACTGGCCCCCCTCTGACATCCACACTGCCCCCCGATATCCAGACTGCCCCTTCTGACATCCAGACTGCCCCCTCTGACATCCAGACTGCCCCCCGATATCCAGACTGGCCCTTTTGACATCCAGAATGCCCCCTCTGACATCCAGACTGCCCCATCTGACATCTAGACTGCCCCCCGATAACCAGACTGGCTCCTTTGACATCCAGACTGACCCTTCTGACATCCAGACTGCCCCCTCTGACATCCAGACTGGCCCCCGACATCCAGACTGCCCCCTTTGACATCCAGACTGCCCCCTCTGACATCCAGACTTTCCCCCGACATCCAGACTGGCCCCCGACATCAAGACTGGCCTCCGACATCCAGACTGCCCCCTCTGACATCCAGACTGGCCCCCCTCTGACATCCAGACTGGCCCCCCTCTGACATCCAGACTGCCCCCCGACATCCAGACTGTCCCCTCTGACATCCATACTAGCGGCCGGTGGCGAAAAACCGGGATGAACCGAATTTCCCGGGACTTTCCCGGGGGAAAAAAAAAATCGGGACAAGGGTCCTAATCCCGGGAATGTCCCGATGAAAATTCGGGACAGTTGGCAACTATGCCATTGATGCACACCAGAAAACCACTTCTGACTTTTTCAGTAGGCCCAAGTACAGGTCATTGACCCATTGAAGTCAGAAGGTCAGTTTATCCTCCAAGAGTAACATTTACAGAATGTAAGTTGGTAATGAAAGTCTAAGGTTTCTATTCTCTTCCGCTCTACACAGTCTGCTGCCTCGTATTTGTTGCTGAACATCCCCGGGGTAAATAGGAAAGCGCGGTATGTTACCGGCACAGCCGGTGCAACGTGTGGCCCAGCAATAGAAGTCTTCTCC
Organism: Lithobates pipiens; assembly: GCF_037356315.1. Lineage (NCBI taxonomy): Eukaryota > Metazoa > Chordata > Amphibia > Anura > Ranidae > Lithobates > Lithobates pipiens. Next base: position 5,925,757 of record NW_027507758.1, on the reverse strand, counting down.
GCAAAGGTCACAGCGAGTGTTTGAGCCCTGAACACAATGAGAGATGTTTGTTTCGTACGGCACGCTCAGACAGAGAGGTGAGATTAATTGAACTTTAATTAGTCTATTTCTTCACGCAATTTTTAACGCAAGATTAAAACAAATAAACAAACCCGGAGATATCTGATAAATGAGGTGACAATGAATGGAATACGCCGAGCAGAGCTTCTGAAGCATTCATCAAACAATCGGAGGACTAGTAAAGATGGTTTGCCAGCTAAATGCTCTGTTTCTATATAATGTGTGGAGATATCTACATTACTTATCAACCGGAAGATAAACTCAGCTCAATATACCCCAAAAATTACTATACAGTGCCTTGAAAAAGTATTCATACCCCTTGAAATTTTCCACATTTTCTCATGTTACCACCAAAAACGTAAATGTATTTTATTGGGATTTTATGTGATGGACCAACACAAAGTGGAAGGAAAATGATAAATGATACAAGTAAATATGTGAAAGTGGGGGGATGGGGCATTTGTATGGTGCCCCCCGGAGTCAATACTTTGTAGAACCCCCTTTCTCTACAAGTCTTTTTGGGGGGGTCTCTACCAGCTTTGCACATCTAGAGAGGACATTTCTGCCCATTCTTCTTCTTTGTAAAATATCTCAAGCTCTGTCAGATTGGATGGAGAGCGTCTGTGATCAGCAATTTTCAAGTTTTGCCACAGATTCTCAATGGGATTTAGGTATGGGCTGTGACTGGGCCATTCTAACACATGAATATGCTTTGATGTAAACCATTCCATTGTAGCTCTGGCTGGATGTTTCGGGTCGTTGTCCCACTGGAAGGTGAACCTCCGCCCCGGTCTCAAGTCATTTATAGACTCTAAGCCCTTGTACACACGGTCGGACATTCCGACCACAAAATCCGTCTGATTTTTTTCAGACGGATTTTGTCCGAAACTGGTGTTGCATACACACGGTCGGACAAAGTTGTCGGAAAATCCATGTGTGGGCACTTTTTCAGCAGACTAATAGGGCGTACTAAGTCCGCCGGACTATCCGCCGTACTTTTGAAATGAACGGACTCGCCCACACACGCGGAGAAAAGTCCGCTCATTTTGAGTGCGTCTCCAGGTAGGCGGGGCCCGCGAAGGAGGTGTCGCTGGCCCCGCCACCTGGTATGGACTTAAAGGGGAACCCCAACGCTGAAAAAATCGGCGTGGGGGTCCCCCCCCAGGTCCACATCAGACCCTTGTCCGAGCACGCTACCCGGCCAGCCAGGAAAGGGGGGGACGAGCGAGCGCCCCCCCCCCTCCTGAGCCATACCAGGCCGCGTGCCCTCAACATGGGGGGTGCTTTGGGAAAGGGGGGGCGCGCGCCCCCCCCACCCCAAAGCACCTTGTCCCCATGTTGATGAGGACAAGGGCCTCTTCCCTACAACCCTGGCCATTGGTTGTCGGGGTCTGCAGGCGGGGGGCTTATCGGAATCCGGAAGCCCCCTTTAATAAGGGGGCCCCTGGATACCAGCCCCCCACCCTATGTGAATGAGTATGGGGTACAATGTACCCCTACCCATTCACCTGTGGAAAAAAGTTAAAAAAAAACACAACACACAAGGGTTAAAATTGTTTATTGCACAGCTCCGGGGGTCTTCCGTCTTCTGGGGGTCTTCTCGCCGGACTCCTCCGCTATCTTCTGCTAGCTCTTTCTAGCGGAGGAGCCCGGCTTTCTTCTTCGCCGCCGCCCTCTTCTTCCGACTTTGGGGGTCTTGTCCCCCTCTTTGGTTCTTCTTGTCGGGCCACCGCGCCTTCTTCTAGCTCTTTTACAGGCGGTGGCCCGGTCTTCTGTCACCGCCTTCTGTTCTTCTCTTCAGATGTTGCCTCGTCGCTCTCTCTGCTCACAATGATGGGGAAAAGTCCATTCATTTCAAAAGTACGGCGGACTGGCATACGCACGGCCGGATGGTCCGCCAAAATGCGAGTCCAGCGGTAAGATTGGAGTGCAAAACTACTTTCTAAGTCCGCCGTACTTTTGGGTAAAAAAAAAGTCCGCCGGAGGCTACACCCGGGGGGGGGGGTTTGGGGGATTGTCCGGCGGACTTGAGTTTGCCGGACTTTTCCACCGGATTGTTTGATCGTGTGTACGTGGCATAAGAGTACCTGGACTTTTCTCCTAACCCTCTGATCCTATACTGAGAGACTGTTCGTTAACTATGTTTTTTGCAAATAAAAATCCCTTCAAGAGGATCTGTCGTCAGTCTCTAAAGTTTCTGGCCCATATACCACAGGAAACCCCTAGACATGAAGAGCGAGTGAGGGAAGCTAACGGTAAGCCCATTAAAACCGACCGCTCCTTCGGGGAATAAGTGCTACAAAGGTTATTACGTTATTTTATGTTAATTATGGAAATTGATATATTGGTTAATAAAATGGCTGCTGTGGCCAATTCACTCCACCCATGTGTTGTGTGGTCATTAAAGGGTGGGGTGGGGTTATTGGTAACACGATAAGCCCTAGTAAATACCATAGTCATGACCCTGGAAGCAACTTTTATATGGTTAGTGTTACTATTCAAAATGTGATTCTAGCCTCCATCAACACCCAACAAAAATGGCACCTCATCCCAATTAGAGCATTTTAAATGATGGGAAAACCTGAGAAAAGGGGATTTTTGCGGTGCTTAATTATAACAGAGAAAACAAAACATGATAAATATAGAAACAATATTTTATTCTAAGAGATTAAAATTCACACATAACATGTGTCACATAAATATCTACATATATGAGGGTGACATGTACTGACTGATCCACATAATGAGCAGATTGGAGAAGCTTGTGTTCAAGAGGCGATTAATTTCGCATTGTGCGCTATACAAGTATTTCATTCATTCATTCATTCAACTATCCCGACATGTTTCGCAATAGCTTCTTCAGGGGATACACAAGCTTGTGTATCCCCTGAAGAAGCTATTGCGAAACATGTCGGGATAGTTGAACACAAGCTTCTCCAATCTGCTCATTATGTGGACCAGTCACTACATGTCACCCTCATATATGTAGATATTTATGTGACACATGTTATGTGTGAATTTTAATCTCTAAGCCCACGTACACACGGTCGGAGATTTTGCCAACCAAATCCGTCAGATTTTGCCCGTCGGATTTAGTCAGACGGATTGTGTCCGAAACTGTTGCATATACACACGGTCGGGCCAAGTTGGCGAAAAATCCGATCTTTCAGAACGTGATGACGTAATTTCGTTACGATGAGACTACATTCAGGCTAGTAGCCAATAGCTTTGATGTAGGAATTTGATCTGAGCATGCGTGGCACTTGGTCCGATCAAAATGCTCTACACATGATCGGATTAGGTCCGTCCGGCCCAGTTGGTCGGGAAATATTTCCAACATGTTGGAAATTTGGATCGGACGGAATCAGTCTGATGCATACCACACACAGTCGGATTATCTGACGACGCGGTCCGATAAGACTCATTCCGACAGATTATCCGACCGTGTGTACAGGGGCTTAGAATAAAATTAGTTTCTATATTTATCATGGTTAGTGTTAAGTTTTTGTTTGTAACATGACAAAATGTGGAAAATTTCAAGGGGTGTGAATGTTTTTTTTTTTTTCCAAGGCACTGTATATACAGCTCAAAGTTCATTAGCCCTAATCTATGGTTACCCTTAGTCGCCCAGAGCAAATCTTGGAGCACCATCTTGGATGAGCACATCATTGACAGAAAAGGTCCTCCTTTCCTTTCCATTGATTGATTGCACAATCCAGGTAATTTCCCCAACTCAGCAACTCCTTTGACACGCAATTTCAAAAGCTGGTTTACTACTATTGAATATCATAAAGACGTATGAAAGCCGAGCACCGCTGCTTTGGTATTTTTCCTTCGAGTCCTTTGTTATCTAATTGTGGAGTTCATGGACTAAATCCAGCTAGAGGTTGAAGGAATCTATTCAGAGAGGGGCCAAGGATGTTCTTTCATCCCAGCCAGATACAATGTGACGTAAAAACTTACATTTACCCAAAGAATGTCAAGGAAAATCATAGAGCAGCGAATCATTGATCTCAAACGAAATAGTTTACTTATGTCACACTAATGTTATGTAGCCGTCTTTCTTCCCAAGGTAACGGGGGCATTTTATGAGGAATGATTGCACAGTGTGAGTAAATTCCCTTTCTCTCATATCTTTTATATCTGGCATCAGAATATTATGTTTCATTCTTCTGTTTTTTTTTTTATATATATTTTTTTCTGTAGCATGGTAGCAAATATTTAGAATTTCACCCTTCTAGACATGTGCGCTGCCGAAAAATTTGCTTGTTTTAGTTTTCGTTTCATTTTGGTTTATTTTTTATTTTTTTTTGTTTTTCGAGTCATTCCTTTCCTCGGTCACGATCGCAATTCTTAAATTTGTAAATTCGTGAATTCAAAAATTGGAAAATTTGTAAATATGAAATCCGAAAATCCCCCCAAAAAAAGAAAGAAAATCTGAAAATACGAAAGAACGAAATCCAATGATTCTAAATACTAACTAACTAATAATTTCCTTTCAAACGCGCCTGTTAATGAACGTAACAAATACAAATTTATCCAAAGTTACGAATTATCCGAAATAACGAATGCCGCATCTAAACAAATGGAACGGAATGAATTAATAATACATACCATATTTATCGGCGTATAACACGCACTTTTTTCCCCTTAAAATCAGGGGAAAATCGCGGGTGTGTGTTATACGCCGATACTCCGCGATTTCCGCACAATTTTTTGGGCTCTGGGCGGCTGAACCCAGAGCCCTTCTCGCGGCTTTCGGCCGCTCTCGGCTCTTCTCGGCGGCTTTTGGCCGCTCTCGGACCTTCTTGGCGGCTTTTGGCTGCTCTCGGCCCTTTTCGGCGGCTTTCGGCCGCTCTCGGACCTTCCGAGAGCGGCCCGAAAGCTGCCGAGGTCCGAGAGCGGCTGAAAGCCGCTGAGAAGGGCCGAGGCGGCCGAAAGCCGCCAAGAAGGTCTGAGAGCGGCCGAAAGCCGCCATTTTTAAAAACATAAGCGGACAATGCACTAAGACGTACAAGCTGCATGACAAGGCTGCAATGACGAGGCTGCAATGACGAGGCTGCAATGACGACAGGCTGCAATGACGAGGCTGCAATGCGGACAGGCTGCATGACAAGGCTGCAATGACGAGGCTGCAATGACGACAGGCTGCAATGACGAGGCTGCAATGACGACAGGCTGCAATGACGAGGCTGCAATGCGGACAGGCTGCATGACAAGGCTGCAATGACGACAGGCTGCAATGACGAGGCTGCAATGAGGACAGGCTGCATGACAAGGCTGCAAATGACGCTGACGAGGCTTCAGATGGACACTGATAAGGCTGCATTGATGGGCAATTAAATGTAAAATTTTAATTTTTTCCCTTAAATTTCCCTCCTAAACGTTTTTTCCACAAAATTCCCTCCTAAACTTGGGGTGCGTGTTATACGCCGATAAATACAGTAATAATAATAAAAAGGTTTTATTATTATTATTATTGTTATTTATTATTATTATATGTGTTTTCCATTTCGTTTGTTTAGATGCGGCATTCGTTATTTTGGATAATTGGTAACTTCTGATCAATTCCTATTCATTATGTTCACTAACAACCACATTTGAAATGAGATTCCGATACCTATAATTTAATAGTTATTACTTCAGATTTTCAAATTTTCGGGTGTTCGGATTCTGAATATTCGGAAAAATGTTCTAAACGGGTTTTCGTTAATTCGGATAATTCTGAATTTAGGAATTTGTCGAAATTCGTTAAAAGAAAACGAATTCGGGACGAAACGAATTGCACATGTCTAGTGGTTAAGGTACACAAACTTTTTACTTAACACTTAACCGTCAAACCCTACCTTCAACCCCAGCCTAAACCCACATTATAAAAAAAAAACGACGAATAAATAGTGTATTTCATGCCGTTCATGCTCACTCATCACTACGAGATTCCTTTTCTGTATTCAGCAACAATCCTGGTTGATCCTACTGCTCTCTATCTCCACCTTCTGTCCATGTCCCCAGTGCAGCTGGGGATTTTGTAGAGTAGTGTTGGCAGCTCTGCACATGCTCAGTTTTCAGTATATTTTGTACCCTGAGCATTTACTTAGCCTTAACATTTACCTATCACATCTAAGCAGCCCATATGACTATAGAGTGTCAGGGAAATGGCCATGGAAGAAATGGCAATCTTGCCAGTATTGGAGATTTTTTTCTGTAGCATGGTAGCAAATATTTAGAATTTCACCCTTCTAGACATGTGCGCTGCCGAAAAATTTGCTTGTTTTAGTTTTCGTTTCATTTTGGTTTATTTTTTATTTTTTTTTGTTTTTCGAGTCATTCCTTTCCTCGGTCATGATCGCAATTCTTAAATTTGTAAATTCGTGAATTCAAAAATTGGAAAATTTGTAAATATGAAATCCGAAAATCCCCCCAAAAAAAGAAAGAAAATCTGAAAATACGAAAGAACGAAATCCAATGATTCTAAATACTAACTAACTAATAATTTCCTTTCAAATGCGCCTGTTAGTGAACGTAACAAATACAAATTTATCCAAAGTTACGAATTATCCGAAATAACGAATGCCGCATCTAAACAAATGGAACAGAATGAATTAATAATACATACCATATTTATCGGCGTATAACACGCACTTTTTTCCCCTTAAAATCAGGGGAAAATCGCGGGTGTGTGTTATACGCCGATACTCCGCGATTTCCGCACAATTTTTTGGGCTCTGGGCGGCTGAACCCAGAGCCCTTCTCGCGGCTTTCGGCCGCTCTCGGCTCTTCACGGCGGCTTTTGGCTGCTCTCGGCCCTTTTCGGCGGCTTTCGGCCGCTCTCGGACCTTCCGAGAGCGGCCGAAAGCTGCCGAGGTCCGAGAGCGGCTGAAAGCCGCTGAGAAGGGCCGAGGCGGCCGAAAGCCGCCAAGAAGGTCTGAGAGCGGCCGAAAGCCGCCATTTTTAAAAACATAAGCGGACAATGCACTAAGACGTACAAGCTGCATGACAAGGCTGCAATGACGAGGCTGCAATGACGAGGCTGCAATGACGACAGGCTGCAATGACGAGGCTGCAATGCGGACAGGCTGCATGACAAGGCTGCAATGACGAGGCTGCAATGACGACAGGCTGCAATGACGAGGCTGCAATGACGACAGGCTGCAATGACGAGGCTGCAATGCGGACAGGCTGCATGACAAGGCTGCAATGACGAGGCTGCAATGACGACAGGCTGCAATGACGAGGCTGCAATGATGACAGGCTGCAATGACGAGGCTGCAATGCGGACAGGCTGCATGACAAGGCTGCAATGACGACAGGCTGCAATGACGAGGCTGCAATGAGGACAGGCTGCATGACAAGGCTGCAAATGACGCTGACGAGGCTTCAGATGGACACTGATAAGGCTGCATTGATGGGCAATTAAATGTAAAATTTTAATTTTTTCCCTTAAATTTCCCTCCTAAACGTTTTTTCCACAAAATTCCCTCCTAAACTTGGGGTGCGTGTTATACGCCGATAAATACAGTAATAATAATAAAAAGGTTTTATTATTATTATTATTGTTATTTATTATTATTATATGTGTTTTCCATTTCGTTTGTTTAGATGCGGCATTCGTTATTTTGGATAATTGGTAACTTCTGATCAATTCCTATTCATTATGTTCACTAACAACCACATTTGAAATGAGATTCCGATACCTATAATTTAATAGTTATTACTTCAGATTTTCAAATTTTCGGGTGTTCGGATTCTGAATATTCGGAAAAATGTTCTAAACGGGTTTTCGTTAATTCGGATAATTCTGAATTTAGGAATTTGTCGAAATTCGTTAAAAGAAAACGAATTCGGGACGAAACGAATTGCACATGTCTAGTGGTTAAGGTACACAAACTTTTTGAGCATTTACTTAGCCTTAACATTTACCTATCACATCTAAGCAGCCCATATGACTATAGAGTGTCAGGGAAATGGCCATGGAAGAAATGGCAATCTTGCCAGTATTGGAGATGGACACCATAGACGCATTCCCGTGCGCATGCGCATGTGTGCGTGCAACAGCGTGAATCGGGGCAGGCAGATGCGTGGCGGCACAAACCGGCTTGCATGTCCACGCATGGTGTGACAGATGGGGTCCCCTGCTGGCCTATAAAAAGACTGCTGCTGTCTGACCCAAGTTGCTGAATTGTTGTCAGCTTCCCTGTACTCCTGAACCTCTGCTTATCTCTTGGATTCCTCGTTGTGACCCGGCTTGTTCCAGACCTGTTTGAACTCTTCCCCTGGCTTGCTCCTTGACCCTGCATCTGCTTGATCACCTGTGTATGAGCCCGGCTTGCCTTACGGACTTGCTCTTGCTTCCTGCCTAATTACCAGTGCTTTACCCATCCTGTGTTTGACCTTCAGCTTGGCTTCTACCAATGTATCCTGAAAGCTGTCATGGTTATGTAGTGATCTTCCTGTTTGCTTACCTCCCCTCATGTGTTCAGACTAAGAGGCCAGCCACTTCCACCTGGTGGTTTTTATAACCTCTCCTCTAAGCATGGCTCCACCCCAGGCCCTATCAGGGAACCTTATATTAACCTGTGCACTGCAAGCCAACAGTGCTGATCAACCATTGTGTATTCCTTTGTGTGTTTAGCTTCCTGTTACCTGCCGTGTGCTCTTCTGTTGATCAGTTACCAAATTTGGCGTGTCTTTGACTATCCCTGTTTGCCTGTGATCTTGACCTTTTGGCGTGTCCCTGACTATTCCTGTCTGCTTGTGGCCCCGACCTTAGCTTTGTCCCTCACCATCCCTATCCTCCTGTTGCCTACTGTGGGTGTGAGCTGGGGGACCCTGGGGGTCGCGACCTGGAGCCAGTTGCAGCCAAGTCCATCCTCACCACTCGAGGCTCTATTGAACACCTGCTGGCTCTTAGACTCCGCGCCCCAGGGAATCTTACGCTCTAACCCCGGTGGGACCTGTCTCCCGTCCGCAGCAGTCAGCCGTAGGGTCCACAACCTTGCGGTGCACTCCTGATCCCTACGGTGTGCATCTGTCACCTCGCCTCAAGGTGACCTGACAAAAGCACGGTACATCTGAAGCACGATGGGAGTTTCTGGCAGTCTATATCTTGACAAACATGCAGCAGCTTTCACAAGGTGACTCTCCTTTTGGTCCATCCAGATCCTGCTTCTCTGGGCCCTATACCTACTGTTGCACTCAGAGGCACATTGCACTCAGCCACAAGGGGAGCCCCTCTCTGCATATTGGCTTTGGATCAGGTACGTGACATAGAGTTACACATGTGGGGCGTATACACAGTGGTAAATGACAGTCTCACTCCCTCCCTCCTTCTTCATGCCCACTAACCGGCTAAACACAGTGATTGATGGAGGCTTCACCTCCCTGTTATTCCAAGACACAGGCTGGAGGGGCGTGGCACAACCTGTGACTGTCAGAATTCCTACTATACCATGTTATTGCCACAAAATAATAAAGATTTCATTTCAAATGTATAGATTCATATGACAATTTAAAACTATTTATTGATATCTTTATTTATTTTTACTCTGTATTCCAAAGGCTATATCTTTTTATTTTGACCTTGTGACTTGCAGCAGAGGACTAGAAGCTCCTCCTGCCACTGTTTCCCTGCAGACAGGCTGGGAGAGAGCTGGGTCATGTGACAGCTGGATATCAATTAGGAAAAAAGATACTCAGATGTAGTGATGGACGAACTTCCGACGGGACGTTTCGCGAACGCAGACCGCGAACGCGGCCGATCGTTCGCGAAACAGAAAGTTCGCGGCGGGCCCCATTGACTTCAATGGGAGGCGAACTTCGCAAACCTTTAGGTCAAATTTGCAGCCACAAAATAATTATTAGCTGGGCAAACATAGTCCCACCACATGGCCAATGACATAACACATGTATGAGGTGAATTTGGGATCGATAACTACAAGCATTCTTTTTTTATATGGGAAATTGTTCTGACAATTCAGGACTGTGGAGCGCATGAAGGCAATGGAGGAGAGGGAAGGTCAGGGACCAGGGTAGGCAAAGAAGAGGGTGCAGGAGATGATCACCAGCAGCGTGACATACAGCAATGACACATGCACCGTGATAGAGGCATCTGACAGCAGCAGCGTGATAGAGGGCACTGACATCAGCAGCGTGACATAAAGCATTAACACCAGCACCGTGACATACAGCATTGACAGCAACACCGTGATAGAGAGCACTGACATCAGAAGCGTGACATTAAGCACTGACATCAGCACCGTGATATACAGCACTGACAGCAGCAGCGTGATAGAGAGCACTGACATCAGAAGCGTGACATTAAGCACTGACATCAGCACCGTGATATACAGCACTGACAGCAGCAGCGTGATAGAGAGCACTGACATCAGAAGCGTGACATTAAGCACTGACATCAGCACCGTGATATACAGCACTGACAGCAGCACCGTGATAGAGAGCACTGACATCAGAAGCGTGACATAAAGCACTCACACCAGCACAGTGATATACAGCACTGACAACAGCACCGTGATAGAGGGCACTGACATCAGCAGCGTGACATAAAGCATTAACACCAGCACCGTGACATACAGCATTGACAGCAACACCGTGATAGAGAGCACTGACATCAGAAGCGTGACATTAAGCACTGACATCAGCACCGTGATATACAGCACTGACAGCAGCACCGTGATAGAGGGCACTGACATCAGCAGCGTGACATAAAGCATTAACACCAGCACCGTGACATACAGCATTGACAGCAACACCGTTAAAGAGAGCACTGACATCAGAAGCGTGACATTAAGCACTGACATCAGCACCGTGATATGCAGCACTGACAGCAGCACCGTGATAGAGAGCACTGACATCAGAAGCGTGACATTAAGCACTGACATCAGCACCGTGATATACAGCACTGACAGCAGCACCGTGATAGAGAGCACTGACATCAGAAGCGTGACATTAAGCACTGACATCAGCACCGTGATATACAGCACTGACAGCAGCAGCGTGATAGAGAGCACTGACATCAGAAGCGTGACATTAAGCACTGACATCAGCACCGTGATATACAGCACTGACAGCAGCACCGTGATAGAGAGCACTGACATCAGAAGCGTGACATAAAGCACTCACACCAGCACCGTGATATACAGCACTGACAACAGCACCGTGATAGAGGGCACTGGCATCAGCAGCGTGACATACAGCATTGACAGCAACACCGTGATAGAGAGCACTGACATCAGAAGCGTGACATTAAGCACTGACATCAGCACCGTGATATACAGCACTGACAGCAGCACCGTGATAGAGAGCACTGACATCAGAAGCGTGACATTAAGCACTGACATCAGCACCGTGATATACAGCACTGACAGCAGCAGCGTGATAGAGAGCACTGACATCAGAAGCGTGACATTAAGCACTGACATCAGCACCGTGATATACAGCACTGACAGCAGCAGCGTGACATTAAGCACTCACACCAGCACCGTGATATACAGCACTGACAGCAGCACCGTAAGCAGCCCCAGGAGTAAGTCAGCACAGCACAGGGATGGTGTGATCCCCTCATAATAAGAACCCCCAGGAGGAAGTCAGCACAGCACAGGGATGGTGTGATCCCCTCATAATAAGCAGGCCCAGGAGAAACTCAGCACAGCACAGGGATGGTGTGATCCCCTCATAATAAGAACCCCCAGGAGGAAGTCAGCACAGCACAGGGATGGTGTGATCCCCTCATAATAAGCAGGCCCAGGAGAAAATCAGCACAGCACAGGGATGGTGTGATCCCCTCATAAGCAGCCCCAGTAGAAATATGACACCGCTCAACCTCTTCAAAGAGGAGGGTAGGGGCATATAGTACGGTGTGCTTTTTTGGGACAAGGAAGTGAGCCAAATGAAGAAAGAAGGTCTGTGTGCTTGATTAAAAAAATTGTTTATAGACATATACATGGTCTACTGGTCACATGTGTTGAATTCCTCCGAGATCCATGCCTCATTCATTTTTAGAAATGTGAGGTAGTTAACACTGTCGTGAGCTAGGCGAGTACGCTTATCGGTCACGATCCCCCCTGCTGCGCTGAACATCCTTTCGGACAGGACACTGGATGAGGGGCAAGCCAACAGTTCGATTGCAAATTGGGCAAGCTCTGGCCAGAGGTCAAGCCTGCCCACCCAGTAGTCCAGGGGTTCATCACTCCTCAGAGCGTCCACATCGGCCATTAACCCAATGTAGTCGGACACCTGACGGTCTAGGCGTTCCCTGATGCTGGATCCGGTTGACACCTGTCGATGGGTCAGCTGAAAGAATGACCTCATATCCGAAGTCCCCAACACATCTTCAAACCGGCCTCTTCTTGCAGGCGCTGTTGGATTGGTACCCGCAAATCCTTCTCTGGGAGTGGGAATTGCGCCTCTGCCAGCGCACGCAAAAGCAGAATGCAGCATTTCTCGAAGCAAGGCCTGGAAGTGCTGCATTCTGACAGCCCTCTGCGACGGCGGTAACATTTCCGCCATTTTGTGTTTGTACCGGGGGTCTAAGTACGTTGCCACCCAGTACTGGTCCTTGACCCTTATGCTTTTTATACGGGGGTCCCTATTAAAACACTGGAGCATGAAGGCCCCCATTTGCACTAAAGTGGAAGCGGTGTGGTGGCCTGGCTCCTGCTCATCATCCAGGATAATGTCGTCCTCTTCATTCTCCTCTCCCCATCCACGCACAACAGGGATCCCAGAAAGGTTTAAAGCATGCTCTTCTTGCTCCTCCTCATCCGCCCCGGCACCATCCTCCTCTGACTCCTCTTCAGACTCCTGTTGTTGACTTGTCTCAGATAGAGTAGCCCCCCCTGGGAATTCATCCAGCATTGCGACATCCTCATCTTCCCGCTCCTGCTCCTCCACAGCCTGATCAATGACACAACGCAATGCACGCTCCATAAAGAAGGCATAAGGTACCATGTCACTGATGGCGCCATGGCTGCGACTGACCAGTTTGGTGATCTCCTCAAATGGCCGCAGAAGTCTGCATGCGTCGCGCATGAGCAGCCACTGGTGCGGTGAAAAAAACCCCAGCTCCCCAGAACCGGTTCTGCCGCAGAGTTCATACAGGTAGACGTTAACTGCACGTTTCTGCTGGAGCAGCCTATCAAGCATATAGAAGGTTGAGTTCCATCACGTCGGGCAATCGCAAATAAGACGTCTGACCGGCAGATTGTGTCGCCGCTGAATGTCAACAAGGCGAGCCATGGCCGTGTAAGATCTTCTGAAATGGGCCGAGATTTTCCTTGCCTGCCGCAAGATGTCCTGGACCCCAGCGTATTTGACAAGGAATCGCTGCACAACCAAGTTTAAGACGTGTGCCATGCATGGCACGTGCGTGATTTTGCCCTGTTTCAATGCGCTAAGCAGATTGGCACCGTTGTCACACACCACTTTACCAACTGTCAAATTGAGCGCTGTTAGCCACTGATCTGCCTGTGAACGCAAAGCTGAAAGGAGTGCCGGGCCAGTGTGGCTCTTGGCTTCCAGGCACAACAGACGCAGCACGGCATGGCAACGTCTCACCTGGCATGTGGAATAGGTTCTGGGGAGCTTGGGCGGTGCAGCGGAAGAGACGCTAGCAGCGTAAAAGGAGGAGGCAGCTGAGGAGGAGAGGGAGGTGGATGGAGTAGGAGGAGGAGGAGAAGAAGAGTCAGGCCTGCATGCAATCCGTGGCGGTAAAACCAAATCTACACGGGTGCCACGGGTTACATGCTTGACGGCCGTCAGAAGGTTCACCCAGTGGGCAGTAAAAGTGATATACCTTCCCTGCCCGTGTTTGCTAGACCACGTGTCTGTGGTCAGATGTATCTTGGCACCGACACTGTGTGCCAGAGATACATTCACTTGCCGCTGAACATGGCCATATAGCTCTGGGATGCCCTTCTCCCAGAAATACTTCCTTCCTGGGACCTTCCATTGTGGTGTTCCAATGGCCACAAATTTGCGAAAGGCCTCCGAGTCCACCAGTTTATATGGCAGTAGTTGGCGGGCTATCAGTTCTGACAAGCCAGCCGTCAACCGTTGGGCAAGAGGGTTATCCGGCGTCATCATTTTTTTACGCTCGAACATTAGGCCCACGGAAGCCTGCCTTTTTGCAGAAAAACGTGAGCTTGACGTGATGGAAGGTGGAGTGGAGGACAATTGTGAGGAGAGAGGAGAAGGAGAAGTAGAAGACGAGGCTGGACGGTGAGAGCCTGGAGTGTGGCTTTGTGTGTTCCGTTGCTCCCACTCGGCTCGGTGATGGCTGCTCATGTGCCTTCTTAAGGCGGTCGTTCCTAGGTGAGTGTTGGGCTTACCGCGACTAATGCGTTGACTGCAAAGATTGCAGATGGCAACACTATTGTCAGCAGCGGACACGTTAAAAAAAGCCCACACTGCGGAGCCATGTGCCGGTGTGCTGGGAGCGCCAGATGTGACCGTACATGGTCGATGACTCGCTCCTGATACATTTGCAGTCTGCTTTGTCCCTCCTGTGCAATGTAAGTTATTCCTGCTTCTCCTCCCTGTCTGCTGGTCCATATCTCCCTCTGAACTCCCCTCCTCTTCCTCTCTTGTGGGCACCCATGTGACATCACTAGACACGTCATCATCAACGTCACCTTCCCCACCGCTATAATTAGAGATCTCGGAGTAGGCAGCAACACCGGGGACCAACCTCCTCCTTGGGCTGATCTGGGTACTGTCGTCAGACTGCTGAGTAGCGGTTGTTGCTACCTCCTCTTCCTGATCCAATACCAAGAGTGGCTGCGCATCAGAAATGTCCTCTTGATATGGATCGGAAAATAATTCCTGTGACTCAAGCGGAAGGTATGTGGTGGTGGTGGTGTTGTTGGTGGTAGTGTCTTTGGGGGTGCACATAGCAGAGAGTGAAGAAGAGGATGCAGATCGAGAGGATGAGGAGGGTGCAGAAGAGTAAGGCTGAGTCAGCCACTCAACCAAGTCTGGTGCGTCCTTTAAAGTAATTGAACGCACCTTCTGCAACTTCCCACTTTGGCTCAAGGCTGGTGCTCCTGCCCTACCCCTACCACCCCTGCGGAAGGGCCTGCCTCTTCCTCTGCCTGTCATTTTTTAAATCACCCTGTGACAAAACTCTTAGTCCCTATACCGATGAAGGACTGCTGCAGTATAGGGCAGCAGTCAGCAGTAGTGCACCTCAACCCTATGTATTGTGGACCGATAACAGTCCTTATAGAATAGCAGACTGTACCTCACTCAACCCTATGTACTGTAGCACCCTAGACCAAGTTACCAGTCCTTATAAGAACTTTTGTGGACCAAGCAGGTTGTGTGTTAGTGATTAGCAGACTGTACGTCAGTCCCTATACCAATGAAGGACTGCTGCAGTATAGGGCAGCGGTCAGCAGTGGTGCACCTCAACCCTATCTATTGTGGACCGATAGCGGTCCTTACAGAACAGCAGACTGTACCGCACTCAACCCTATGTACTGTAGCACCCTACACCAAGTTACCAGTCCTTATAAGGACCTTTGTGGACCAAGTAGGTTGTGTGTGACTGATTAGCAGACTGTACGTCAGTCCCTATACTGCTGAAGGACTGCTGCAGTATAGGGCAGCGGTCAGCAGTGGTGCACCTCAACCCTATCTATTGTGGACCGATAGCGGTCCTTACAGAACAGCAGACTGTACCTCACTCAACCCTATGTACTGTAGCACCCTACACAGACCAAGTTACCAGTCCTGATAAAGAGCTTTGTGGAACAAGTGAGTTGTGAATGATTAGCAGACTGCAGCAGAAGGGCAGCAGTCAAGTATAATATTCTTTCTATATTTGGAAGAAAGAATATTATACGTGTACAAGTCTATTACCATACCACTGATACCAGTCCTGAAAAGAACCTTTGTGGAACTAATAGTAACAGCAACTCTTTAAACTGACCCTCACTGCCTGACACACTGCTTCCTTCCTGTGCCTATACAAACTGGCAAAAAAGAGGAGCCTGGAACAATTACTGGTTACTGGAATAGCTCTTTTGTGGACCTGATAGTAACAGCTAATGATGATGATGATGATGATGACTAATCTGGCTGCCCCTAAAATAGCAGCACACAGCGCTCTGTCCCTTTCTCTAAACTGACAAAAGACACTCAGGCTGCTGCAACAATCAGTAGCACAGCAAACCTATATACACCTAACACCTATACCAGTCCTGAAAAGAACTTTTGTGTACCAAATAGCTAGCGTTTTATCTCTCCCTACTCCACACAGCAACCTTTCCCTATAGTGACAGAAGAAAGAAAGTAAAATGGCCGCCGGATCGGGTGTATTTATAGGTTAGGGGGAATGTCCAAGTGACCTTGTGCTGTAATGTCTCAATTGGCTGTCTTGTACCCCATGATGGATGTGTCATCAGGTCAAAGTTCCTTTACACAGTAAAAACCCGGAAGTTCGCCGGGCGAACTACGCCAATAGTCCGCCGAACTGGCGGACCGCGAACAGCCGAAATTCGTCGCGAAACGACCGCCGGGCGAACTGTTCGGCCATCACTACTCAGATGTTTTTTTTGTTTTATTTGAATGGGGTTTAGTCAGGGAGCTCCTCGCCAAATTCCTTGTCAGGTGTAGCTACTGCAATTAATTGATAGAAATCTATTGATTTCTCCCTAAGTTTGGCCTTGTTGCACTTTTCTCTTCTACCATTAGGTGGCCAGGATCTTGGTGTTACTAGATTTGCGAAGGGCAACCCAAGGTCAGGTTATGGGTATATGGGGTATCTCAGCCAATGGGCAGGGGTTTTCTTGAATCCCTTGGCCTGATGGGGGAACCTATATATTCGGGTGAGGTTAGGTGATCTGTGTTCTGTGCCACCTGCACGGCTGTCTGGATGGACGTGTCTCGTATGCCCTGGGATGCTAGGCCAGAGATTGGGCCTATCACGGGGGCATCTGGCTGCCAGGCTGTGGTGTGAGGGCCTATGCAGAAGTAAGAGGGTAGCATAGTGTTGGGACTGCAGTCCAACCGAAAGTGACAGTTCTGTCAGCCGGAGAACCTGTCAGTGGTTGGATGTAGAAGGGAAGCTGTCACCACAAAGAGTCCAACCACCTTTACCAGAGACCACAGTGAGTAACTGAAGAAAGTACTGGAACCATATTCTCATCAAAAGGGCACATCGGGAAACTTCAGGTGGTGATCAAGTCAGGGACCCAGCTTGCGGAGGAGACGCTTGCCGGGCAGCCTTGTGAGTCAAGCCAGGGACCTTGCTGGTTAGCAAGGGTGAAGCTTGAGAAGTATCTGGAGTGCCAAGCTAGGGACCCAGCAGGGAGGCAGGGGTGACGCTTGAGGGAGATACCACCGCCAACCTTGGAGGAGCTCAAGGGATTCAGAGTCAGTGAATCAGAGGGTCTACTGAGAGAACGGGAGCTCAAGTGTTGAAGAACTACAAGAGGCAGTTGTAGTAGCGCTGAAAGGACTGTTAAGTTTGAGTTAGGAACTGGTAAAGGACTGTTGCCATAGGAGACAGCATGCCTGCATGTGCAGAAGTGGCGCCTTGCTGGGGCCTTTCCCTGCACGGCTGTCCTCCTATTGAAGTCTTGGAGTCTGCTAATTGAATCAATAACTACTTAAGGGTGTCCTGGCCCTAACCTTCTTTTCCCCAAAAATACAAAAAGGACTGCCAAAAGAAGTAAAACCTCTTTTACATCCAAGAAGTGTCTGGCGTCCAATGACTTTCACCATCTTTGCACCCACTGGGCCTCACAACCCACCACACATTGAAGGATGTCAGCTAGCTTTGGCCTTGGAGGTCCTCATTAGACTTGACAAGGCTGGAGACCTTGCTACAAATATGTAAAAATAAATATATACTTTTTCAAGTATACTTCATGAGGCGCCACACACCCGTAGCCCAGGCCAAGTCCATAGAAGGGTTCTGCTATACAGTGGGCCCTAACTTAGGATCCTTGCCACTTATCCCTTGTACACACGGGTCGGACATTCCGACAACCAAATCCGTTGGATTTTGACCAACGGATTTTGTCCGAAACTGTTGCATACACACGGTCGGACAAAGTCGTCGGAAAATCAGATCGTTCAGAACATGGTGACGTTATTTCGTTACGACGGGACTACGTTCAGGCTAGTAGCCAATAGCTTTGGTCTAGGAATTTGATCTGAGCATGCGTGGCACTTTGTCCGATCGGAATTCTCTACACATGATCGGAGTATGTCTGATCGGAGCATTTTGTCGGAAAATTTTACCAACAAGTTGGAAAACTTGGTCCTTCGGATACTCCGACGGAGACAGTCCGATGTAGACCACACACAGTCGGAATATCCGACAAAACGGTCCGATAGGATGCATTCCGTTGGAATCTCCGACCATGTGTACAAGGGCTAAGAGAAAGCGAACCATACGCCCACCAATCCACCTCTTCTACAGAAATTCTGTCACTGGCTACACCGCCTTCTCTCCTGAGTTGGCTGCTTCTCCTTCCTTTACTTGTTCCTCTCCATTACCCGCGAGGTTAATATGAACATTTACACTTCGTTCCCTGTCCCCATACACTCTAGTAGTAAATTTGCACTCTAGTTTACAGTAAATCAGACCAGACGATTCACTTACCCAGTAATTTTTTTTACTAAATAAAATGGTAGAACGTATAACTCCAACCTCATCTCCGCATTACAGTTCTCCATCAATCACATGACCATGCAACATGTCACATGGGGTGGCAGCATCCAATGGAATACCTCCCCCAGTGACCTAGGAAAACATAGAGGAACAATGTTCCTCTCAACTTCCCCTTCAACTGCAATGCTGCTGTGGTCAAGCGCCACCTGCAGTGGAGATATTAGACTGCACCTGCCTACATACTGATTGATGAAAGTGTCTAGCCTCTGGCAAAGTCACTGATATATACGAAATATGATTGAACTAAATCTCAACAGTATAGGTAGAGCTTTTGGAAAAATTACCTGTTGTATATTGTATATCATGTAAGCAGACTTGTGAAGTTGCTGAATGGTCCACTTTAAGCACTTGCCGATCGGGCTATAGCCAAATTACGGCCACAGGGCAGTCGTCCAGTTTTTGGAGGGCATCTATTGATATCCTTCCAGAATCATCCCCCCCCCCCCCCGATGCGATCACATCTGATCACAGATTGGGGTAAAGGGCCAATCACAGCTGATCACAATGTAAACACACTTTTTATACCTGTCACAGTGTGAGGAGAGGCGGTAACTGGCAAGTGTGAAAGGGGCATCTACACCGATGATCAGTGCAGCCTCAACAGTGCTAAACAGTGCCCATCATTGCTGCCAATCAGTGCCTTCTCATCAGGGCCCATCAATGGCGCCTATCAGTGCCCATCAGTGCCACCTATAAGTGCCCATCAGTGCCACCTATCAGTGCCCATCAGTGCCGCCTATTAATGACCATCAATGCCACCTAATAGTACCCTTCAGTGCCCCTATTAATGTCCATTAGTGACACCTATTAGTGATCATCGGTGCTGCCTATCAGTGCCCATCAGTGCTGCCTATCAGTGCAGCATCATCAGTGCCTCCTCATCGGTGCCATCATTGCCGCTTCAACAGTGCCCAGCAGTGACACCTCATCAGAGCCCATCAGTACTGCCTCATCAGTGCCCATCAGTGTCGCCTCATCAGTGCAGCCTTATCAGTGCACATCAGTTCCGCCTTATCAGTGCCCATCAGTGCTGCCTATAAGTGCCCTTCAGTGCCGCCTATTAATGCCCATCAGTGCAGCATCATTAGTGCCCATCGGTGCCACCGCAACAGTGTCTATCAGTGACGCCTCATCGGTGCCCATCAGAGCAGCCATATTTGTGCCCATCAGTGCCGCCTCATCAGTGCCCATCAATGCTGCCTATTAGTGCCCTTCAGAGCTGCCTATTAATGCCCATCAGGGCCGCCTTTTAGTGCAGCATCATTAGTGCCCATCAATGCCACCGCAACAGTGCCCATCAGTGACGCCTCATAAGTTCCCATTAGTGCAGCCTATCAGTGCCAACCAGTGCTGCCTCATCAGTGCCGCCTCATCAGTGCCCATCAGTGTCGCCTCATCAGTGCCCATCAGTGACGCCTCATAAGTTTCCATCAGTGCAGCTTATCAGTGCCGACCAAAGCTGCCTAATCAGTGCCCACCAGGGCCACCTCATCAGTTCCCATCAGTGCCGCCTCATCAGTTCCCATCAGTGCCGCCTCATCAGTTCCCATCAGTGCCGCCTCATCAGTTCCCATCAGTGCCGCCTCACAAATGTGAGAACTATGTTAGGGAGATCTTGCTCTTGAAGTTCTCATGAGAAAGAGGTGACTTTGTGTTTTAGGTTCCATCCATCAATCGAGTTTTGTGTGGACTGACTCCCTCCCATCCCTTGAGACTTCTAATATTTCAGGCTTTTCTCTTCTCCGTTCTCCTCTCATATCCAGGCCTCACCTCTTCTCAGCTCCACATTATCCGAGGCCATAAAGATTTCATATTGAAAAAAATGAGATACATGACTTTGGCTTTAAAAGTGAATTACAGTCTTCAAATAAAAGCCGGTACAGGAACATTATTGGGAATAAAACAAAATGGCATCACAAATGAATTTATGGCGCGCGGACCAGCAAGTATACATTACGCTCGGTGATCGATGAATCCATTTCCCAGTTAAATCTCATCTTTTTCACTTTTTTTTTTTTGTTCATGTTGCTTATTATCGGTCTGAATCCGGGGCTCATCTATGTATCTCTGTCACATTCATAAAGACAGATGTGATGTGAACAGAGAATGTGTTGATCGGTTATTTTATTACATTGTTACTTTTGGGGGTATCAATATGAAAAGAGCCCCATTTCCTCGGAGTCCAGCTATATTATGGGGAGAAACTCAAATGATACGTCCTCCAGAGAGTTCTTATACAATTGACAAGCGGGACTCCGGATACCCGCTGCATTTGTACTTGCATGCAGAGTTTTTACTTTTTTTTTTTCTTTCGTTTAATTATTTAATCTTTAACCTCTTGCTTACAGGGCACTTAAACCCCCTTCCTGCCCAGGCCAATTTTTAGCTTTCAGCGCTGTCACACTTTGAATGACAATTACTCGGTCATGCAACACTGTACTCATATGATATTTTTATCATTTTTTTCACACAAATAGACCTTTCTTTTGGTGGTATTTAATCACCTATGGGGGGTGGGGGGCGGGGGGTAGGGGTTTTATTTTTTGCTAAACAAACCAAAAAAGACAGAAATAAAAAAATAAATAAAAAAATCATATTTCATAGTTTGTTATAAAATTTTGCAAGCGGGTAATTTTTCTCCTTCGTTGATATTCGCTGATGAGGCTGCACTGATGGACACTGATGAGGCTGCACTGATGGACACTGATGAGGCTGCACTGATGGACACTGATGAGGCTGCACTGATGGGCACTGATAAGACGGCACTGATAGGCCTTGACTGGTGGCACTGATGGGTGGCACTGATAGATGTCACTGATGGGCACTGGTAGGTGGTATTGATAGGCAGCACTGGTGATGAGGCACTTTGGTGGTGACTTTTATAGGTGGCACTGTGGGCACTGATAGGTGACACTTTGGGCACTGATGGGTTGTACTGTGGGCACTAGTATTTGGCACAGAAGCTTCTGCAGAGGCTCTCCACGGTCGGGACTGATGTCCCTCTCACAGCCGCAGCAGATTTTTCTCCTCACGCTACCGATTACCGACTCTGTTTACATCACATGATCAGCTGTCATTGGCTGACAGTTGATCACATGGTAAGGGGTCGGGATCGACCCCTTACTCCGATCTGTGGTCAGGCGGATCACAGAGCGCGCCGCGCGCACCCTGCAGGAGGCGCGCAGTCCTCTCGAGCTTGGGAGGACGTCTATGGACTCCCTCCTGGCAAATTAGGTCCGCGCTGCAGCCGTCTCTCAGCTATAGCGCGGATGGGAGGTGGTTAAGAGTGCTGGGCTATAAATTAAAGTGGTCCTAAAAAAGGCAGAAGGTTATTTACCCGGACACATTCTCTGCAATAAAGTAAAACAAAAAAAAACCTCTTCATGTAGCCCCCCCCCCCAGCCCCACCTTATACTTACCTGAGCCCAATCTCAATCCAGCAAAGTGTATAAGAGCAGCGGCTCTCCCTTCTCATTGGCTCACAGCCATTTGCTCCTGCTACTGTCAATCACAACCAGTGAGGAGGAAGGGGGGCGGGGCTGAGCCCCAAACTTTGTGTCAATGGACACACTAAGCCGAGTTTCGGGAACGAGAGCCGATTGCAATAGAGGCACTCGGCACAGGGACAAGGGATGGGCAGGAGGGGCTGTTGCCCTGGGCACTGTGGTATTGTGTGAGGTGGGGGGTACCACAAGGAGATCGGGGGGGGATTTGTGTTGAGAAGGGGAATTTGGGGGGCAGCACAGGGGGTAAGGTGTGTTCTAGGAGAGAAAGTTTGGACAAGTGTGCTAGGAGGGACGATTTGGGGGATTTGTGTTGGGAAGGGGGATGGGGGAAAATGATTTGCACTAGGGAGGGGGAGGGGGATTTGGGGGGTTTGTGCTATAACAATAATATGGAAGAGGGAAAATATTTTTTTGCTAGTAGGGATGATTGGGGGTATTTGTTCTTAGATGAGCGATTGGGAGGGGGGGTTGTGCTTAGAAGGGGGAAATTTGAGAGGTAGAGGGAGGACTTATGCTCAGAGGGAGAAGATTCTCTTTTTGGAAGGGATTTGTGTTTGGGGCATATAGGGAGAGAGAGGATTTGTGCTGGGTGTTTAGGGGGTGAGCATACTGATTAATGCTCAATTCTTTTTTGGGAGGGAGGGATTTTTTTCTGACACATAGTGCTCATACATCTTGGGGGGGGGGGGGGGGCGCAATTTGGCATGTTCGCCCTTGGGCTCTAGATGACTTTGCCCTGACACTGACTCGGCATGGGTGAGGAGTCAGAAGCACCAGTGAGGGACATGAGAAGAGGAGAATTGGGACTGCTCTGTGCAAAACCATTGTACAGAGCAGATAAGTATGACATTGTTATGTTATTTAAAATAAAAATAAAAAAAAGGATAAATTACATTCGCTTTAAAATCTAAGGTGATCAGTTTAGATTTGTATTTATCTTTACATTTTTGCCTCCCTTGATTATCCAGCAGGTAATTAAAGCTAAATGAAGCAACGCTGTCTCCCTGTTCCTAACGACGTCATCTGTGACAAAACGCATAGGGCGGAGTGGTGTCGTGACACCTTCAGGCTACACTGGAAGTGCACCATTTTGTCCCTGATTTTTTGTACAACTCTGTTCTCTCAATTTATATGTTAGTGGTTTCAACTAGACATGAAAAAAAATTCATTGATTTTCGTTTCAATCTTTTTTATTTTGTTTTAGTTTTTCGGGTCATTCTTTATGATCGCAATTCGTAAATTTGAACATTCTTAAATTCGTAAATTTGTAAATTAGAAAATTCGTAAATTAGAAAATTAGAAAATCCGAAAATCCGAAAATAAAGACAATCCAAAGATTTGAAAGAGTAACTAAGTAAGTATTATTAACTAACTATTAAATTATACGTATTGGAATTTCCTTTCAAATTTGGCTGTTAGTGAACGTAACAAATACGAATTTATCCAAAGTTAGGAATTATCTGAAATAACGAATGCCGCATATAAACAAATGGAACAGAACAAATTAATACTAAATAATAATAATAACGTTTTTATTATTATTATTGTTATTGATTATTAATTTGTTAAGTTCTATTTGTTTAGATACAGCTTTCGTTATTTTGGATAATACGTAACTTTGGATGAATTTGTGTTTGTTACGTTCACTAACAGCCAAATTTGAAGGGAAATTCCAGTACCTATAATTTAATAGTTAGTTATTAATTATTAGTTATTTATTATCCACCTCAATACAGTGCAGTTACACCCCCTTCCTGACCAGACCAATTTTCAGCTTTCAGCGCTCTCACAGTTTGAATGACAATTACTCATCCAACACTGTATCCATATGAAACTTGCGTCCTTTTTTCCACACAAATAGAGCTTTCTTTTAGTGGTATTTAATCACTAGTGGGTTTTTTATTTTTTGTGCTATAAATAAACTAAAACGTAAATTTTGGGAAAAAAATGCATTTTTCTTGGTTTCTGTCATCAATTTTTGCTAATTAGTAATTTTTCTTCATAAATTTTGGCTAAAATTTATACTGCTACATATCTTTGGTAAAAATAACCCACATTAGTATATATTATTTGGTCTTTGTGAAAGTTATAGAGTCTACAAACTATGGTGCCAATCACTGAAAATTGATCACACCTGATGAGGCCTTCAGTACATCAGGTGTACCTCATTTCTTGAGACACTAACAAGTCAGGAAAGTACAAATACCCCCCAAATGACCCCTTTTTACAAAGTAGACATCCCAAGGTATTAAGTAAGTAGCATGGTGAGTTTTTTTAAGTTGTCATTTTTTCCCACAATTCTTTGTAAAATGAAGATTTTTTATTTTTTTTAATTTTTTTTTACTAAATTATTATTATCAGGTTATTTCTCACACACAGCATATGCATACAACAAATTACACCCCAACAGGGGCGTAACTATAGGGGGTGCAGCAGTTGCGACCGCAACTGGGCCCTGTGATGCAGGGGGCCCATGCAGCCCCCTCTACATATGGCCGGCAGCAACATAGGCAGCTAGGGGTACCAGTGCCCCATGCACACGGGTGGTGGAGGTGGAGGGTGACTAGCAGAGCTCCATGCTGGACTATCGCACTGGCTGCTCTTTAGTTGTGCATTCCCCGCATGACCTGTGTCCTCGGCCGGCTCCTCAGAGTACCCCTCTCCTGCTCCATGCATTGCCACTCAGTCCGATGTCTGTTCTCCCCAGCCAGAGTCCCGCCCCCCCCTGAGTCCGGCCCACACTGCACTGCATACTTCTTCTGGGTAAACAAACTTTAAGCACACAGATGCAGTGCAGCCCTATGAGAGCCCCCCGGAGGACACTGCAGGCATGTCTGCCAGCCCCCCCCCCCTCCCCCGTCATACACAGATGATGAAAGGTCTTTCTGGGAGATATGCTGATCGCCCGTCCAGCACACTGGATGGAGCCCAGGCCAACATGGATGAGTGCACGGCCTACAGCTTGGTCATGGTGAGTGAGAGGACCCCATCCCCCACACACCATTAAATACCCCCTCCATCTCCCCCTGGGGACAGGGACCCCTTCTTACGTGGGGACAGGGACCCCCACCTCCCCTGGGGACAGGGACCCCTTCTCACGTGGGGACAGGGACCCCCACCTCCCCTGGGGACAGGGACCCCTTCTCACGTGGGGACAGGGACCCCCACCTCACCTGGGGACAGGGACCCCTTCTCACCTGGGGGCAGTAACTTCATCTGCCCTGGAGAAAAGGACCTCATCTCTTCTGGGGACGGGGAACCCCATCCTGCCTAGGGACAGTCCCCCAATGGGGCACCTAAAAATGTAAAATAAGAAAAAATAAAAAAAACTACTGATACCAGTTGTGGAACTACAGAGCTCACAAAGGTTATACCTGTGAGCACGCCCTGGAGTTCCACCGCCGGACTCGGAGGGAAGGGCCCTGGCTGGGGTTCAGGGGGGGCCCTTCATGGTTTCTTGCATCAGGGCCCTGAAGGTTCTAGTTACGCCACTGCACCCCAAAATACATTCTGCTACTTATCCTGAGTATGGCGATACCACATGTGTGAGACTTTTACACAGCCTGGCCACATACAGAGCACCAACATTGATGTAGTACCTTCAGACGTTCTACGAGCAAAAAATGACGCATCTCATTTCTCAACCACCTATTACACTTTTGAAGTCCCTGGAGTACCAGGACAATGGAATTTCCCATAAAATGACCCCATTTTGGAAAGCAAACACCCCAACGTATAATCTGTGAGGCATAATGAGTCTTTTGAACGGTTCATTTTTTTCCAGAAGTTTTTGGAATATGTGGAAAAAAATTAAAACGCATTTTTTTTACACAAAATTGTCAATTTATAAGATATTTCTAACACATAACATGTATATAGCAAAAATTACACCCCAAAATACATTCTGCTACTCCTCCCGAGTATGGCGATACCACATGTGTAGGACTTTTACACAGCCTGGCCACATAGAGAGGCCGAACATTGAAGTAGTACCTTCAGGCGTTCTAGGAGCATAAATGACACATCTCATTTCATTCCTACCCATCACACTTTTGAAGGTCCTGAACCACCAGGACAGTGAAATTACCCACAAAATGACCCCATTTTGGAAAGCAAACACCCCAACGTATATTCTATGAGACATGGGCTGCAAATAGGTACTCGGGTACTCTGATGGGCTGGAGATAGATACTCGGGTACTCTGATGGCCTGGTGACAGGTACTCGGGTACTCTGATGGCCTGGTGACAGGTACTCGGGTACTCTGATGGCCTGGTGACAGGTACTCGGGTACTCTGATGGCCTGGTGACAGGTACTCGGGTACTCTGATGGCCTGGTGACAGGTACTCTGATGGTTTGGTGACTGGTATTTGGGTACTCTGAAGGGCGGTGACAGGTACTCATATGGACTGTGACAGGTACTCGGGTACTCAGATGGACTGTGACAGGTACTCGGTACTCTAATGGACTGTGACAGGTACTCGGTACTCTAATGGACTGTGACAGGTACTCGGGTACTCTGATGGACGGTGACAGGTACTCGGGTACTCTGATGGACGGTGACAGGTACTCGGGTACTCTGATGGCCTGGTGACAAGTACTCAGGTACTCTGATGGCCTGGTGACAGGTACTCTGATGGTTTAGTGACTGGTATTTGGGTACTCTGAAGGGCGGTGACAGGTACTCATATGGACTGTGACAGGTACTCGGGTACTCAGATGGACTGTGACAGGTACTCGGGTACTCAGATGGGCCGTGACAGGTACCCCGAGTACTCTGATCTGCCGTGACAGGTACTCGGGTACTCAGATGGGCCGGGACAGGTACTTGGGTACTCAGATGGGCCGTGACAGGTACTCGGGTACCCTGATGTGCCGTGACAGGTACTCGGGTACCCTGATGTGCCGTGACAGGTACTCGGGTACTCTGATCTGCCGTGACAGGTACTCGGGTACTCAGATGGGCCGGGACAGGTACTCTGGTACTCTGATGGGCCGGGACAGGTACTCGGGTACTCTGATGGGCTGGGACAGGTACTCGGGTACTCTGATGGGCTGGGACAGGTACTCGGGTACTCTGATGGGCTGGGACAGGTACTCGGGTACTCTGATGGGCTGGGACAGGTACTCGGGTACTCTGATGGGCTGGGACAGGTACTCGGGTACTCTGAGGAACTGTGACAGGTACTCGGGTACTCTGATGGGCTGGGACAGGTACTCGGGTACTCTGATGGGCTGGGACAGGTACTCGGGTACTCTGATGGGCTTGGACAGGTACTCGGGTACTCAGATGGGATGGGACAGGTACTCGGGTACTCAGATGGGCTGGGACAGGTACTCGGGTACTCAGATGGGCTGGGACAGGTACTCGGGTACTCAGATGGGCTGGGACAGGTACTCGGGTACTCAGATGGACTGGGACAGGTACTCGGGTACTCAGATGGGCTGGGACAGGTACTCAAATACTCTGATGGACTGTGACAGGTACTCTGATTGACAGGTACTATGAGGGGTGGTGACAGGTCCTCTTTATTGGGGGGGCAATCAGTGTGATTGGTGTACACTGTATGCGGTAACGAGATGTTACCGCAATCTCCTCCTCACACACGATCGGTGTGTGAGGAGGAGAACCCGGTAACATCCCATTACCGCGGTTTGTTTACATTTTAGTGATCGGCTGTGAAAGGATCACAGCCGATCACGTGGGTAAACAGCCGGCCAATGGCTGTTTACCCGGGGAACACGCCGCCACCGACGTGCACGCGCAGCGCGCTCGCGATCGCGCGCATGCGCCGTGCACGTTCGGGGTGTGACCATCTGTGATCACCCGTGACTTCACCACGGCCGATCACGTGGTAAACAGCCATAACGAATGGCTGTTCATCCCCTTCGGTGGCGAGCGGTGTCTCCGTGACACGCCGCCACCGAAGAAACAGGGATGCGCGCGCACGATCGCGCGTATTCCCTGTTTACACGGGAGGACGTCATATGACGTCCTCCCGCCACAATAGGTGCGCCGCCTGGCCGTCATTTGACGGCCGGCGGTCGGCAACCAGTTATTTCAGATTTTTCGGATTTGTGAATTTGCGAATTTTCAAATATTTGAATTTACAAATATTCTGAAAAATTTGTTAAACGGGTTTTTGTTAATTCGGATAATTCAGAATGAACAAATTTGTCGAAATTGATTAAAAGACGAATTCGGAATGAAATGAATTGCACGTGTCTAGTTTTTAACTTTCCTTTTTGAATAAAATTGACTTTGCGGAATTACACTGTTGGCTTTCTGGCCCCTTTTCCACATTGCCTGATATTTTGCCATCGGATCAGATGTGAGCCTCTGCGGCTCTTCCGGGTTCTATGCTGCCATAAGCACTTTCCACCACTCCTATTCAGGGGGTCATATCAGCTTTAAAGTTCTTCGCTTAATTTGTGGCGGATTGCTATCAGTACTTTTCAACGAACACTCATGTTTCGTAATTTGTATTCGAATGAATACATTTCTAGATGTCACTGGTAAAGATTTTTGCTTAGCGCTACACTTATTTCTATTTCTTTCATATGATTTATGTGGGATATTACATATTATGCAAGATGCTTTTTTCATTTGTTTACAAGCATGTATTCCGAATCTTTTTTGATGATTTTTTTTATTGTTCTTCAAAAAATAATTCTAAACATTCTAAAAAAAAAATGAGAGTGAAACTTCCAATGACTGGCTTGTTGAAGGATTGAGAACAAGAAAAATTAGGAATATTAATTTAGCATTTTTTTTTTTAGAGGACAGCAGGACGGAAGACAGGAGTCAGTAGGGCAGAGGGTATGGGGGTCAGCGGGGCAGAAGACATGGGGTCAGTAAGGAAGGGTACAGGGGTCAGCAAGGCAGGATACAGGGGGTCAGTAGGGCAGGGTACAGTGGTCAGCAGGACAGGAGTCAGTAGGGCAGAGTACAGGGATCAGCAAGATGGAAGACGGGTCAGTAGGACAGGGTACGGGGGTTAGCAGGGCAGAAGATGGGGGTCAGTAGGGAAGGGTACAGGGGTCAGCAGGCAGAAGGCAGGGAGCCAGTAGGGCAGGATACAGGGGTCAGCAGGACAGGAGTCAGTAGGGCAGGGTACAGGGGATAGCAGGACAGGGGTCAGTAGGGCCGGGTACAGGGGTCAGCAAGACAGAAGAAGGGGTCAGTAGAGCAGGGTAGGGGGGTCAGCAGGGCAGAAGATGGGGTCAGTAGGAAAGGATAAAGGAGTCAGCAAGACAAAAGGCAGGGAGCCAGTAGGGCAGGGTACAGGGGTCAGCAGGACAGGAGCCAGTAGGGCAGGGTACAGGGGTCAGCAAGATGGAAGACAGGCTCAGTAGGGCCGGGTACAGGGTTCAGCAAGACGGAAGAGAGGGTCAGTAGGACAGGGTACAGGGATCAGCAGGGCAGAAGACGGGGGTCAGTAGGGAAGGGTACAGGGGACAGCAAGGCAGAAGGCAGGGAGCCAGTAGGGCAGGATACAAGGGGTCAGTGTGGCAGGGTACAGGGGTCAGCAGGACAGGAGTCAGTAGGGCAGGGTACAGGTGTCAGCAAGATGGAAGACAGAGTCAGTAAGGCAGGGTATGGGGGTCAGCAGGGCAGAAGAGGGGGGTCAGTAGGGAAGGGTACAGGGGTCAGCAAGGCAGAAGGCAGGGAGCCAGCAGGGCAGGATACAGGGGTCAGCAGGATAGGAGTCAGTAGGGCAGGGTACAGGGGTCAGCAAGATGGAACACAGGGGTCAGCAAGGCAGAAGACAGAGAGCCAGTAGGGCAGGGTACAGGGGTCAGCAGGACAGTCAGTAGGGCAGGGTACAGGGGGTCAAATCCCCCATTCCTCCTCCTAACCAAACTCCCCCTCACCCCTCCTAGCACAAATCCCCCCTCCATTCCTCCTCCTAGCAAAAATACCCCCGTCTATCCTCCTTTACCCTCCAGTCTTTCCTCTTTTACTCTGTTCACTCCCCAATGACTGCCTCCCTCCTCCCGGTCACATAGGACCACCCATCCAGGTACCGTTAGGCTGACAGCAGGTAGCTTCAGCGATCAGTAGTAGGCACGGCTCATGGATAAGTAGGTGAGAGGGAGGGAGCTGGCCGGTCACGTGAGCACGGCGAGTCCTGTCTGGGAATGCACAGGTGTCTGGGGGGCATGTCTGCGGCCTCTTTTGGGCATCAGAGCGGTCGGGAGTCAATTGCCACCCTGCCACCCCCGGCCCAGTCCGCCCCTGCCATGACTCCTCCCCTCCTGTCTGTGTGCAGGAAAACATCACAGCCAAGGAGGAGGCGGGTTCTGCCCCAAGCTGCTGTGAGCTGTGTATGAGTGAGGCAGTGAGGGGTCTCCCACCACAGGCTGCCTGTCCCATTTACACAGCTATGCTTGTGGCATGCGGGACACCAGACACCCCACATAAGCCTCAAGGTGCCCACGATAGTGCATGCTTGCGGGCAAGCAACTGGAGCCGAGTGCTGGAACTTGTTCCAGCACTTGGCTTCACTCCAAGACAAAGCCTTCATTCGCCGGGACACCGGGACTTGCATCAAGTCCCGGGACAGTCCCGATGAATCCGGGGTGGTTGGGAGGTATAGTTATGGGCTCTCACTTCATGGAGGTGTGCCTGGGCCACTACTTTGTTCTAGTCAGGATTAGGGAAAGGACGTTGTTCATATTGAACTGTTAGGCCGCGTACACACGCGGGGACTGTTCGCTGAAACTGTCCGCTGAAACCAAGTTTCAGCGGACAGTCCGCTCGTGTGTGGGCTTTCAGCGGACAGTTTCAGCGAACAGTCCGCTGAACAAGGTTTTTCGGAAATTCCGAAAAACTGTCCGCTGAAACCTTGTTTCAGCGGACAGTCCCCGCGTGTGTAGGCTTGTTCGTCAAACAAAGTTGTGCGCATGCTCAGAAAGGATTTTCACGCCGAAAGTTATAATGCAGTGTATAGGACGTCGTATTTTTCGTCCCGTCGTACGTGCCGTTCACGTCATCGCGCGCGGTTTCAGCAAACTGTTCGTCCGTCGTGTGTGGCCATGTCCGTCCATGCTAATTTTGAGCGGACTGTTTGCCGAAACTGTTTGACGGACAAAGTTGGGCGAACAGTCCCCGCGTGTGTACGCGGCCTTATGCTGCATCTCTCCAGTAAAGTTATATTAACCGCTCTAAGCCTGGCCCGAAGTGTTCAAAGGGGTGCATGTTGGTTCTGGGATATCAAAGAAAGCCAGGGTCTGTAAAGCACTGTGGGGTATGAAGTAACACCATGACATAAGGGTTAACTTGGCAAATCAAGAAAAGGAGTGTAGTTGTGAATAGTAATTAAGCACAAGCTCAAGATAAAAGCAACCAGTTGTTAGGCGTGGTACCTGGTAAATTCTAAGCACATATATACCGCACTGTCTATAAAAGAAATAAAAACAATTTTTTAAAAACAAAATAAACAATAGTTGCAAAAAATGACAAATTGGGTGAAATGTGCAGCGCTTATGTGATCATATAAACCATAACAAATGATATACCGTATAACACTCGCCGGCGTATAACACGCGCCCCAAGTTTAGGAGGGAATTTTAAGGAAAAAAAAATTAAATTTAAATGCCCATCAATGCAGCCTTATCTGTGTCCAACTGAAGCCTTGTCAGTGTCATTTGCAGCCTTGTCCTGCAGCCTGTCCGTCATTGCAGCCTTGTCCTGCAGCCTGTCCATCATTGCAGCCTTGTCCTGCAGCCTGTCTATCATTGCAGCCTGTCCATCATTGCAGCCTTGTCCTGCAGCCTGTCCATCATTGCAGCCTTGTCCTGCAGCCTGTCCATCATTGCAGCCTTGTCCTGCAGCCTGTCCATCATTGCAGCCTTGTCCTGCAGCCTGTCTATCATTGCAGCCTGTCCATCATTGCAGCCTTGTCCTGCAGCCTGTCCATCATTGCAGCCTTGTCCTGCAGCCTGTCCATCATTGCAGCCTTGTCCTGCAGCCTGTCTATCATTGCAGCCTGTCCATCATTGCAGCCTTGTCCTGCAGCCTGTCCATCATTGCAGCCTTGTCCTGCAGCCTGTCCATCATTGCAACCTTGTCCTGCAGCCTGTCCATCATTGCAGCCTTGTCCTGCAGCCTGTCTATCATTGCAGCCTGTCCATCATTGCAGCCTTGTCATGCAGCCTGTCCATCATTGCAGCCTTGTCATGCAGCCTGTCTATCATGTCTAGCAGCCTTGTGCATCGTTGTCCCCTTGTCAGTGTTAATTGCAGATTTTATTTTTAAAAATGGCACCGCCGAGATGTCCTGTGTATCTCAGCGGTGGCCGGCCATTCTCGGCCGCCTTCAGCCGTTCTCGGCGGCTTTTGGCCGCCTTTGGCCGTTCTTGGCAGCTTTCGGCCGCTCTCAGCCATTCTCTGCGGTTTTCGGCCGCCGAGAAGGGCCGAAGACGGCCGAAAGCCGCCGAGAACGGCCAAAGGAGGCCGAAAGCCACGAGAAGGGCCGAAGGCTGTTGAAAGCCGCCCAGAGGCTCAAAAATCGCTCAGAAATCGTGGAGGAACGGCGTATAACACGCACCCTGTGCATCGTTGTCCCCTTGTCAGTGTTAATTGCAGATTTTATTTTTAAAAATGGCACCGCCGAGATGTCCTGTGTATCTCGGCGGTGCCCGGTAGTTCTCGGCCGCCTTCGGCCATTCTCGGTGGCTTTCGGCCGCCTTTGGCCATTCTTTCAGCCGCTCTCAGCCATTCTCTGCGGTTTTCAGCCGCCGAGAAGGACCGAAGACGGCCGAAAGCCGACGAGAACGGCCAAAAAGCCACGAGAAGGACCGAAGGCAGCTGAAAGCCGCCCAGAGGCTCAAAAATCGCTCAGAAATCGCGGAGGATCGGCGTATAACACGCACCTCTGATTTTCCCCTGATTTTAAGGGGAAAAAAGTGCGTGTTATACGCCGATAAATACGGTAAGTACAAAAAACATGAATAATAATTGATGTGCTCAAAAATACTCCAAGTAGTCCTCTAGTATGACATGTGATGTCTATAAATAAAGGAACTTGAAGGTGTTATGTCCAAAAAAAGTCAGTGACAAACTTCAATCATGTGTGATGCTAATCCTCAACCACATGTGGATATGATATAGTGACAGTGTTTAACTTCAAATATGTACGATGTAATAACAGTTGATCGTAGATCCACCACCAAAGACACCAGAAGACACAGATAGCATCCCGGGTGGTTATGGGTCTGAAGGCACTCATGGTGCAGATAGAAAATGATGGGTGAATCGACCAAGTGGGGTCTCTGTAAGGGAATGTTATGAAATAGTGATTAAAAAGGAAACTATTGGGGCAGAATTGAAGTGCAATGGAAACCGAGTACCAAATGTGATCTAAAAGTGACTAAGGAAAGTAAAGGTAGTGGTGAAGTGAAGGTGATGCCGATAAACCGACTAGAAGTCGAAGGGAGGGACGTGAAGAGACAAAAAAGAGGTGACTGTTAGAAGCCAGAGTACCTGGTGCTAGGAAGAGAAGGGGACCTGGGTCCAATGATGATGCAGGGGGTCCAGTGTGTGAAATCATGGATGTCCGGCTCACCCAGGGAGGCCCTATATGTAGGCGGCGCCAACACAGGACAACCCACCAACATCACCTACAGAATGAGGGAGGGACGGAGGCAACATCACCTGGGTTGATGAATCGCCCGCCAATAATCGGTGCCATCACGCTCTCCCAAGTTGCCGCAAGTATGGAAAGAGCTCCCCGCCCTGCATAGTGGCGTCACAGGGAGTGTCTGCTTCATGGAAAGCCCCACCCCCTTACCCCCCTCTTTTTTCTTGTATTTCAGGATAGTGATGACATGAAGCCATTTATTATCACAGAATTTTTATCACACTTTTTTAACCACTTCAATGCTGGGCACTTCCACCCCCTTCCTGCCCAGGCCAATTTTCAGCTTTCAGCACTGTCGCACTTTGAATGACAATTACACGGTCATACAACACTGTACCCAAACTGAATTTTTATCATTTTCTTCCCACAAATAGAGATTTCTTTTGGTGGTATTTGATCACCTCTGAGGTTTATATTTTTTGCTAAACAAACTAAAAAATACCAACATTTTTGAAAAAAAAAAGTTTTACTTCGTTTTGGTTATAAAATGTTGTTTTCTCCTTCACTGATGGGTACTGATGAGTTGACACTGATAAGGTGGCACTGATTGGCACTGATGAGAAGGCACTGATATGTAGAATTGATGGGCACTGATAGGTGGCACTGATATGCAGCACTGATGGGCACTGATAGGTGGCACTGATGGGCACTGGCAGGCGGCACTGATGGGCACTGACAGGTGGCTGTGATGGGCACTAACAGGCGGCTGTGGTGGACACTGACAGGTGGCACTGATTGGCACTGAGAGGTGGCAATGATGGGTAGCACTGATGATGAGGTATTGATAGGTGTTACTACTGGGCACTGATTGGCACTGTGATGGGCACTGATTGGCACTGATCTGGGCACCTACATTTGATGGGGCACTGACTGGCAGCTGATGGGCATCTTTTTGGCAGCTGTGGTGGCACATCTGATGGGGCTGTGCTGATAATGAATGTGATGATTATCAGCAAGACCCCCCCTATAACAGGGAGAGCCGCCAAACGGCTCTCCCTGTCAGCGCAAACCAAGGAATGCCATTTACCGGCACTTCCTGGTTCACGTGATGATCAGCTGTGATTGTTTCAGTCTGACACACAGCACCTCCGATTTCTGCGCTTTGCACCCCCGCGGGCACGCACCAGCATGTTATCCTGCTGGACGTCATATGACGCCCAGTCAGGATAACTGAACCACCACCCAGCCGTCATTCTACTATAGGCCAAGTGGGAAGTGGTTAAAGGAGAAGTATGGGGAAAGCTTGTTTGGCTGTACTCCTCCTGTTCGTTCTGAACTCCTGTGACCCATTTTCAGCTGGCAGCATGCTGAAGCCTACCGTTGGCTGATGTCACGGAGCCGGTCTAGGAAAGAATCACGAAAATATGGTCAGGATCTGCCCACATGCTTGGATTGACACCCAGCCCAGCCACTCAGCAAGGCGCTGAGAGCCTGAGCCGTCTGCTCCTGCCCCCTCCACAGTCCAGCATGCCAGTGAGCATGTGGGGGGGGGGGGTTAGAGCAGAGAGACGCTGACTGACAGTTACCAGCTCTCTGCTTAGGGAGCTCGGAGAATCGAGCGATCAGCGGTGTTAGATCGCTCAGTTCTCAGTCTTAGAGGTGCCAGAGGAATGATGCTGCATCCACCTAGATAAGAATGATTATTAAATAAAAAGAAAGCCCATACCTCTCTTTTAAATCATAATGAACATAAATTCCCCAAATGGCCCTGATGAACGTCCCCCCTGGAGTGTTTGGCCTTGGTACAGACGCACAAGGTGACACACACACACACACACACACAGGTTGCAATGGCCATTAAAGGTTAATTCCCCATATCTGTGGCTTTTTAAATTGCAATTGGTGTCTGTGTATAAATAATCAATGAGTATGTTAGCTCTCACATGGAGGCACTAAGCAGGCTACATACTGGAGCCACGGGGAGCAGAAAAAAAAAACCTGTCAAAAGACCTGAGTAACAAGGTAATGGAACTTTATAAAGATGTAAAATGATATAAAAAGATATCCAAAGGCTTGAGTATGCCATTCAGTACCGTTTAGCTATTTATTAAGAAGTGGAAAATTCGGGGATCTCTTGATAACAAGCCAAGGTCAGGTAGACCAAGAAAGATTTAAGGCACAACTGCCAGAAGAATTGTTTGGGATACAAAGAAAACCCCACAGGTAACCTCAGGAGAAATACAGGCTGCTCTGGGAAAAGAAGGTGTGGTTGTTTTTAAGAATTACAATACGATGATACTTGAACAAAAGTGATCTGCATGGTCAAGTTCACGGCCAAAGTTAAAAAAGATATAAACAATAAGAGAAGAGCTTTTAATTTTTTTTCTTTAAATGAAGGAACACTAGTGTTGTTGAAATTTTACAAAGAATTTAGCAGAATATGTAAAAAGGAAATCAAGGATGCAAAAATTCCAAAAGGAACGACAGATTGCAAACTGGATGGACTTGTGTCTTTTTTCAACCTGACTAACTATGTAAGTATGTAAGTTGCCAGAAAGAAGCCTTTACTGCGCCAATGCCACAAGAAAGCCCGGTTACAAAATGCTCGACGACACCTTGACCCGCCTCACCGGGCTTTTTTGTGCCAGGGTATGCAAACTTTTGAGCACAATTGTAGTACCATAAAGCCCACAAAACTGGTGCCTGACACCCAGCAACAGGAACAAACAACAAGTTAGGGTAACTCTGTATATCGCAAGTTAAGACATACAGTGGTGTGAAAAAGTGTTTGCCCCCTTCCTCATTTCCTGTTCCTTTGCATGTTTGTCACACTTAAGTGTTTCGGAACATCAAACCAATTTAAACAATAGTCAAGGACAACACAAGTAAACACAAAATGCAATTTGTAAATGAAGGTGTTTATTATTAAAGGTGAAAAAAAATCCAAACCATCATGGCCCTGTGTGAAAAAGTGATTGCCCCCCTTGTTAAAACATACTATAACTGTGGTTGTCCACACCTGAGTTCAATTTCTCTAGCCACACCCAGGCCTGATTATTGCCACACCTGTTCACAATCAAGGCATCACTTAAATAGGAGCTGCTTGACACAGTAAGGTCCACCAGAAGATCCTTAAAAGCTACACATCATGCCGAGACCCAAAGAAATTCAGGAACAATTGAGAAAGAAAGTAATTGAGATCTATCAGTCTGGAAAGGGTTATAAAGCCATTTCCAAAGCTTTGGGAATCCAGCGAACCACAGTGAGAGCCATTATCCACAAATGGCGAAGACATGGAACAGTGGTGAACCTTCCCAGGAGTGGCCGGGCGCCCAAAATTACCCCAAGAGCGCAGCGACGACTCATCCAAGAGGTCACAAAAGACCCCACAACAACGTCCAAGGAACTGCAGGCCTCACTTGCCTCAGTTAAGGTCAGCGTTCATGCCTCCACCATCAGGAAAAGACTGGGCAAAAATGGCCTGCATGGCAGAGTTCCAAGGAGAAAACCACTGCTGAGCAAAAAGAACATCAAAGCTCGTCTCAATTTCTCCACAACACATCTTGATGATCCCCAAGACTTTTGGGACAACATTCTGTGGACCGATGAGACAAAAGTGGAACTCTTTGGAAGGTGTGTGTCCAAGTATATCTGGCGTAGAAGGAACACTGCATTTCATAAAAAGAACATTATACCAACAGTAAAATATGGTGGTGGTAGTGTGATGGTCTGGGGCTGTTTTGCTGCTTCAGGACCTGGAAGACTTGCCGTGATAAAAGGAACTATGAATTCTTCTGTCTACCAAGAGATCCTGAAGGAGAATGTCCGACCATCTGTTCGTGTACTCAAGCTGAAACCAACTTGGGTTCTGCAGCAGGACAATGATCCTAAACACACCAGCAAGTCCACCACCGAATGGCTGAAGAAAAACAAAATGAAGACTTTGGAGTGGCCTAGCCAAAGTCCTGACCTGAATCCTATTGAGATGTTGTGGTATGACCTTAAAAAGGCTGTTCATGCTCGAAAACCCTCTAATGTAACTGAATTAGGACAATTCTGCAAAGATGAGTGGGCTAAAATTCCTCCAGGACGCTGTAAAAGCCTCATTGCACGTTATCGCAAACGCTTGGTTGCAGTTGTTGCTGCTAAGGGTGGCCCAACCAGTTATTAGGTTTAGGGGGCAATCACTTTTTCACACAGGGCCATGATGGTTTGGATTTTTTTTCACCTTTAATAATAAACACCTTCATTTACAAATTGCATTTTGTGTTTACTTGTGTTGTCCTTGACTATTGTTTAAATTGGTTTGATGTTCCGAAACACTTAAGTGTGACAAACATGCAAAGGAACAGGAAATGAGGAAGGGGGCAAACACTTTTTCACACCACTGTAAATTTGATTGACCACAATATTAACAGTTAATTGACATTCAATTTAATATTGGACAGGATGTGAGGTATGATCAAAAATATATGTCTCCAAATCAGCATAAACAGTAACAATACCACCAGCAGTGCAACTGTGTGTAGAAAAAGGGTTGGAATTACAAAGAGGCAAAGCTATACTACTCACATGCACCAATGGCAGCTATGCTAGGCCTAGACTGATTGAAAAAAAAAACACCAACCAAACAACAGCGATGATAAGGTAGACTAGAGGGACTAATAGTGGGTACAAAGAATGATAACATTCTAATTAGGCTTGTGCAATTCGTTTCGTAACGAATCGAAATTCGGCCGAATTTGCATCCGAATGTCCGAATAAAAAATAACAAATTACAACGAATACGAAAGAAATATAACGAATGAATTCGAATGAATTCGACATGATTCGACATTATTTCAACCGCATTCGAAAATATTTTGTGACCTGACTTTAGGGCCATGTATCTCGGGGTTACTTGGTGCTAGACACTTCAAATTTGGATATGTTATAGTGCTAGTATTATTGTGTTTGCATACCAAATTTGGGGTTTCTAGCTATAAGTGACCCCGAGATATGTGGCCCCAAAATCGTGTCGCAAAATGTCATTCTCTGCTCTATTAACTAATAACATTTTGGGACCCGAATTTGGGGCCACATATCTCGGGGTCACTTATAGCTAGAAACCCTAAATTTGGTATGCAAACACAATAGTACTAGCACTACAACATATCCAAATTTGAAGTGTCTAGCACCAAGTGACCCCGAGATACTTGGCCCTAAAATCAGGTCACAAAATATTTTCGAATGCGGTTGAAATAATGTCGAATCATGTCGAATTCATTCGAATTCATTCGTTATATTTCTTTCGTATTCGTTGTAATTTGTTATTTTTTATTCGGACATTCGGATGCATTCGGATGCATCTAGCACCAAGTGACCCCGAGATACATGGTCCTAAATTCGGGTCACAAAATATTTTCGAATGTGGTTGAAATAATGTCGAATCATGTTGAAATCATTTCGAATCCGGTAGAAATATTTTCGAATTTCGTTGAAATATTTTCGAATGTGGCCGATTTTTCGAATTCGGTAGAAAATTAAACGAAATCCGAAAACGAATTTAAGGAAGTTAACGAATATAACTAAACGAAATTAATGAATTAACGAATTAAAACGAAACTAAACTAATTTTTTCCTTTTTCACATGTCTAATTCTAATATATTATATGTCGGCTAATATTGGGGCCCTTGAAGAACGTTGGTGCGCTTGAAATTGAAACTTGAAAAAACTTGAAAATCCCTTTGAGAACCTGCATGTAGGGAATAATTCATGGGGGCTGGCTTGCCTCAGTAGAATATCTAGTGTCTGCGATCACATTTGGTTGCTGTCAAATATCCCTGCGCTCAGTGTCTTTGGGAGCAGATGTAAGTGGAACACTGATCTCTGCTCCAATCACATGGAGCAGAGATCAGCGTCACTTGTTGCTAGGCAGAACGGGGAGATGCTGTTTACAACGGCATCTCTCCGTTCAGCCGCCCCCGTGAGACGATCGTGGGTATCGAGTCTGCGGGACCTGCGACCGGACTCACGGGGGTCCCGACCGGCGCGCTCACGATGGCAGGGCGGCATTAAAGATTGGACGTACCTGTACGCCAATATGCCTGCCCTTGCCATTCTGCCGACGTGCATCGGCGTGCGCCGGTCGGGAACTGGTTAATAGAGCCAATATTCAACCATTAATGCACCGTACACACGAGCGGAATGTCCGACAGAAAAAGTCAGACAGGAGCTTTTCATCGTATATTCCGATCGTGTGTATACACGACTTTTTACGTCGAAAATTCTGACGAACCTAGAAATGGAACATGTTCTAAATATTTTCGACAGGAACCAATTCCTATCGGGAAAACGGCTCGTCTGTACGCTGTTCCGACAGACCAAAAAAACGGCGCATGCTCTGAAGCAAGTACGAGACGGAAGCTATTGGCTACTGGCTATTGAACTTCCCTTTTTCTAGTCCCGTCGTACGCGTTGTACGTCACCGGCATTCTTGACGGTTGGAATTTGGTGCGATCGTGCGTACACAAGACAGTTTCAGCGGAATTCCGTCAGAACTCCGTTGGAAAAACCTTCAGAGTTTATTCCGACTGGGAAAACCGGTCGTGTGTACAGGGCATAACAGTCTTGCTGAGATAAATAAGTTAAGAGAAATAAAAGAGACAAAAACAAAAGATTTATTGGAAAGAAAAAAATTAAATCCATCCATGTATAAGCCCAACAGACGACCCCATTTGATTCTTCACCTCCCTCTCCCAGGGCCGGATTAAGAGTGTCATGGGCCCGGTGCTGAGGACTTTGGAGGGCCGTTTTTATGGTTAATAAATAAAATTAAAACGCAATCAAATTTTTATTATAACAAATTAGGTATTTTTTAACAAACTGCTCATTCACACTATGTGCAAGAGAACCCGTGCGAATGAGCCAAAATTTTCTGTATACTTTTTGTTTACATTTTTTAATTTTTTTAATAAATTAAATAAATTTATTAAATAAATAAAATTTAATAAAATTTAAATACATTTTTTTTTTATTATTTGTTGCAATCTTTTATTGTTTACATTCTTATTTTTGTTTTGTTTTTTTAAGTTTTTTTTTTTTTACAATTTTACTTTTTTATTATTTTTTTCCAGTGGAGGGCAGTGGATGGTGTAAGTAGTGCAGTGGACGGTGTCAGCAGTTTATTTATATATATATATATATATATATATATATATATATATATATATATACAGTGCCTTGCGAAAGTATTCGGCCCCCTTGAACTTTTCAACCTTTTGCCACATTTCAGGCTTCAAACATAAAGATATAACATTTTTATTTTTTGTGAAGAATCACCAACAAGTGGGACACAATTGTGAAGTGGAACGAAATCTATTGGATTTTTGAAACTTTTTTAACTAATAAAAAAATGAAAAGTGGGGCGTGCAAAATTATTCGGCCCCCTTGCGTTAATACTTTGTAGAGCCACCTTTTGCTGCGATTACAGCTGCAAGTCGCTTGGGGTATGTCTCTATCAGTTTTGCACATCGAGAGACTGAAATTCTTGCCCATTCTTCCTTGCAAAACAGCTGGAGCTCAGTGAGGTTGGATGGAGAGCGTTTGTGAACAGCAGTTTTCAGCTCTTTCCACAGATTCTCGATTGGATTCAGGTCTGGACTTTGACTTGGCCATTCTAACACCTGGATACATTTATTTGTGAACCATTCCTTTGTAGATTTTGCTGTATGTTTGGGATCATTGTCTTGTTGGAAGATAAATCTCCGTCCCAGTTTCAGGTCTTTTGCAGACTCCAACAGGTTTTCATCCAGAATGGTCCTGTATTTGGCTGCATCCATCTTCCCCTCAATTTTAACCATCTTCCCTGTCCCTGCTGAAGAAAAGCAG
Source organism: Lithobates pipiens (assembly GCF_037356315.1). Taxonomy (NCBI): domain Eukaryota; kingdom Metazoa; phylum Chordata; class Amphibia; order Anura; family Ranidae; genus Lithobates; species Lithobates pipiens. The sequence continues at coordinate 5,884,040 of NW_027507758.1, read as the reverse complement.
GCCCAAACCATGATGCTGCCACCACCATGTGTGACAGCGGGGATGGTGTGTTGAGGGTGATGAGCTGTGTTGCTTTTACGCCAAACATATCGTTTTGCATTGTGGGCAAAAAGTTGGATTTTGGTTTCATGTGACCAGAGCACCTTCTTCCACATGTTTGGTGTGTCTCCCAGGTGGCTTGTGGCAAACTTTAGACGAGACTTTTTATGGATATCTTTGAGAAATGTCTTTCTTCTTGCCACTCTTCCATAAAGGCCAGATTTGTGCAGTGTACGACTGATTGTTGTCCTATGGACAGACTCTCCCACTTCAGCTGTAGTTCTCTGCAGTTCATCCAGAGTGATCATGGGCCTCTTGGCTGCATCTCTGATCAGTCTTCTCCTTGTCTGAGCTGAAAGTTTAGAGGGACGGCCAGGTCTTGGTAGATTTGCAGTGGTCTGATACTCCTTCCGTTTCAAAATGATCGCTTGCACAGTGCTCCTTGGGATGTTTAAAGCTTGGGAAATCTTTTTGTATCCAAATCCAGCATTAAACTTCTCCACAACAGTATTACGGACCTGCCTGGTGTGTTCCTTGGTCTTCATGATGCTCTCTGCGCTTTCAACAGAACCCTGAGACTATCACAGAGCAGGTGCATTTATACAGAGACTTGATTACACACAGGTGGATTCTATTTATCACCATCAGTCATTTAGGACAACATTGGATCATTCAGAGATCCTCGCTGAACTTCTGGAGTGAGTTTGCTGCACTGAAAGTAAAGGGGCCAAATAATTTTGCACGCACCACTTTTCAGTTTTTTATTTGCTAAAAAAGTTTAAAATATCCAATAGATTTCGTTCCACTTCACAATTGTGTCCCACTTGTTGGTGATTCTTCACAAAAAATTAAAATTTTATATCTTTATGTTTGAAGCCTGAAATGTGGCAAAAGTTTGAAAAGTTCAAGGGGGCTGAATACTTTCACAAGGCACTGTATATATATATATATATATATATATATATATATATATATATATATATATATATATATATATAAATATATATATTTATTTTTTACAATTTATTTTTTTTATTTTATTTTTTTTAAAATGCATTTGGGGCTGGGTTTTTGGCAGTGGACAGCATCAGTAGGGCAATGGCGGTGCCCACATGGTCAGTCCAACCCTGCTGGGCCTATATTAAAGGTAGGGGCTTGGAGCTGCAGCTCCAATAGCCCCTACGTTAATCTGGCCCTGCCCTCTCCAGTATTCTGCCCCGATCAGATCCCGTTCATGGATTTTTTTATTTTTTTTACCAATGTTGAGAATTATTCCTGTAGTTCTCCTAAAAAAAAAAAAGTTGTACGACATTATCGTTACTGCTGTTTGCTTCTTGACTTGATCTTCCCTTTAAACGATAAGAGTAGAAGTCAAAGCCACCTTTAAACGACTCTTTACAAGGAAAATATCTTCTTGTATTTTATCTATTAAGGTATAAAACACATTTAGCATGTTACCGCCATGATGTATAAAGCACACCGGCTTTCCGATATAATAGGTTGATTCATTTCCTAAAGTTTTTTTTTAGAGCACTTTTTAGTCATTAGAGGATGCTTAAAAGTACATTTATCAAAGGAATCTTGTGATGCGCCTCAGAAAAAAAAAACTGTAAATGTGAAGTGCAGCTTTTATAACAGAGCCATTAACATTAACATACTTTGATTGCTGTGAAGCTTGTGGTACTAAAGGTGACACCGTCACATATCAGCTGAGATAACTGAAACAATTTTGAGCTTTTACATTTGCACCATCATTGGCAAATCAATCTACAGGGGGAAAATGAGCATCGGGGGGTGCTATAAGGCAACATTCACGCCTGAGCGTAGCTTTTTCAGGCAGAAAGTCGCATAATTTTACAGTGTTTTTGGCGTGATTTTGTCGCGAGTTTGTACAGGTCAAAAGGTCACCAATGTAAAAAGCAGAAAAACGCCCAAATATACCTAAAAAAAAAAAGTTCCAGAACTTGTTTGAGCTTCAGGCGTTTTGGAGTTTCTGGCTTCAGGCGTTTCGGAGTCGAGATGTGAACCATCTCCACAGAGAATAATTGATTTTTTTCCCCTCCAGCGTTTTTTAGCTTCAGGCTTCAAGCTACAAAATGCTCAGGTGTGAATGGGGCCTACGGGGTAGGGAGGAGGTACCAAGGAGTTGTGATAGTCAGGGGAGTGCTGTATCTGAAAGGGGATGAGGTGAATAGTATGGAGGCACTGTGACCATGGATATGAGGGATGATGAATATATCTGAAGCTTCATCCTGTTTATGGAAGGCTCTAAAGCTTCACCATGTTCATGGGTGGATCTGAAGCTTCATATTATTTATGGGTGGATCTGAAGCTTCATATTATTTATGGACGGATCTGAAGCTTCATCCCGTTCATGGATTCTTTAAAGCTTCACCCTATTCATGGATAGATCTGAAGCTTTATCCTGTTCATGAGTGGATCTGAAGCTTCATTCTGTTCATAGATGGATCTGGAGCTTCATCCTATTTATGGAAGGCTCTAAAGCTTCACCCTGTTTATGGATGGATCTGAAGCTTCATCATGTTCATGGAAGGCTCTAAAGCTTCATCCTATTTACGGAAGGCTCTAAAGCTTCACCCTGTTTATGGATGGATCTGAAGCTTCACCCTGTTTATGGAAGGATCTGAAGCTTAATCCTGTTCATGGGCGGATCTGAAGCTTTATCCTATTTATGGATGGATCTAACGCTTCATTGTGTTTAAGGATGGATTTGAAGCTTCTTCCTGTTCATGGATGGATCTGAAGCTTCATCCTGTTCATGGGCAGATCTGAAGCTTCATTCTGTTCATAGATGGATCTTAAGCTTCATCCTGTTTATGGAAGGCTCTAAAGCTTCACTCTGTTTATGGATGGATCTGAAGCTTCATCCTGTTCATGGGCGGATCTGAAGCTTCCTTCTGTTCATAAATGGATCTGAAGCTTCATCCTGTTTATGGAAGGCTCTAAAGCTTCACACTGTTTTTGGATGGATCTTAAACTTCATCCTGTTCCTTGATGGATCTGAAGCTTCATCCTATTCATGGAAGGCTCTAAAGCTCCATCCTGTCCATGGATGGATCTGAAGCTTCATTCTGTTCATGGATGGATCTAAAGTTTCATCCTGCTCATAGAAAGATCTGGAGTTTCATCCTGTTTATGGATGAATCTGAAGCCTTTTCCTGTTTATGGATGGATCTGAAGCTTTCTCTTGTTCATGGATGGATCTGAAGCTTCCTCTTGTTCATGGATAGATTTGAAGCTTCATTATGTTCCTGTTCATGGACAGTTCTAAAGCTTTATTCTGTTCATGGATGGATCTGAAGTTTTATCCTGCCCACAGAAGGATTTGGAGCTTTGTCCTGTTCATGGATGGATCTGAAGCTTCATATTATTTACGGATTATGGTTTTGAAGCTTCATCCTGTTCATGGATTCTTTAAAGCTTCACCCTCTTCATGGGCGGATCTGATGCTTTATCCTGTTCATGGGTGGATCTGAAGCTTCATTCTGTTCATAGATGGATCTGGATCTGGGGATGTTCATGGATGGATTTGAAGCTTCCTTCTGTTCATGGAAGGCTCTAAAGCTTTATTCTGTTCATGGATGGATCTGAAGCTTCATCCAGCTCATAGAAGGATCTGAAGCTTCGTCCTGTTCATCAATGGATCTGACACTTCATCCAGCTTCATTGTGATACACGTCCAGTGAAAAGGGGATTATGGGAAAACATGCTTGGCTGATCTTCCTTCTTTCCTCAACTTCCAACAAGTCTAGGTGAATGTGAATAATGACTACTAGTTATACCATGACCCAGTACCATGAACTTTCACAGACATACTGGGGTTGATTTACTAAAGACAAACTGTGCACTTTGCAATGTAGTACACTAAAAATATATTATATCGCGAACCCTCAGGGTACTGCCTACCTTATTAATAAGTCAGAAAAAGTGAAACAATACTAACATGTGGGGATTGGATACCCTCAAAAACGTTAGAATCAAAAAAAAAAAGGGGGGGGGGATGGGAGCTCACGGTATGCTGAAGATTAAATAAACTTAAGCCGCGTACACACGGGCGGACTGTATGGCCTACTTAGTCCGTCATACAATCCGACGGACAGTCCGTCATACTTTCGAATGAACGGACTTGACCGCACACACCACTTTTTGAGTGGACTAATACGGCGTACTAAGTCCGCCATACTATCCGCCCTACTTTTGAAATGAACGGACTCGCCCACACACGCGGAGGAAAGTCCGCTCATTTCGAGCGCGTCTCCAGGTAGGCGGGGCCCGCGAAGGAGACGTCGCTGACCCCGCCGCCTGGTATGGACTTAAAGGGGAACCCCAACGCCGGAAAAAATCGGCGTGGGGGTCCCCCCCAAGTCCACAACAGACCCTTGTCCGAGCACGCTACCCGGCCGGCCAGGAAAGGGGGGCGAGCGAGCGCCCCCCCCCCTCCTGAGCCGTACCAGGCCGCGTGCCCTCAACATGGGGGGTGCCTTGGGGGAAGGGGGGGCCGCGCGGCCCCCCCACCCCAAAGCACCTTGTCGCCATGTTGATGAGGACAAGGGCCTCTTCCCGACAACCCTGGCCGTTGGTTGTCGGGGTCTGCGGGCGAGGGGCTTATCGGAATCCGGGAGCCCCCTTTAATAATGGGGCCCCCGGATACCGGCCCCCACCCTATGTGAATGAGTATGGGGTACAATGTACCCCTACCCATTCACCTGTAAAATAAAAGTACAAAAAAAAACACAACACACGAGATAAAATACTTTATTGCACAGCTCCGGGGGTCTTCCGTCTTCAGAGGGTCTTCTCGCCGGACTCCTCCGCTATCTTCTTGTAGCTCTTTTGCTAGTGGAGGAGTGCGGCTTTCTTCCTCGCCGCCGGCCTCTTCTCCCGACTTCGGGGGTCTTGTCCCCCTCTTCGGTTCTTCTGCCGGGCCACCGCGCCTTCTTATAGCTCTTTTACAGGCGATGGCCCGGTCTTCTGTCGCCGCCGTCGCCGCCGCCTTCCGTTCTTCTTCTTCTTCTTCTTCTCCAGGAGATGTTGCCTCGACGATCTCTCCGGCCGGAATGCCAGGGACGCACTGTGCGGCCACTTATATCTCATATCGGCTTTATGTCACATGGGTTGGTCACATGGGTTGATGTCACATGGGGACTATGACATCGTAAGGGGCGGGGTCACCATGTGACACCAACCCATGTGACATAAAGCCATGTGACACCGCCCCTTGTCCCTATATAAGTGGCAGCGGAGCGCGTCCCTGGCATTCCGGCCGGAGAGATCGTCGAGGCAACATCTCCTGGAGAAGAAGAAGAAGAAGAAGAAGAAGAAAGGAAGGCGGCGGCGGCGGCGACGGCGGCGACAGAAGACCGGGCCACCGCCTGTAAAAGAGCTATAAGAAGGCGCGGTGGCCCGGCAGAAGAACCGAAGAGGGGGACAAGACCCCCGAAGTCGGGAGAAGAGGCCGGCGGCGAGGAATAAAGCCGGACTCCTCCGCTAGCAAAAGAGCTACAAGAAGATAGCGGAGAGTCCGGCGAGAAGACCCCCGAAGACGGAAGACCCCCGGAGCTGTGCAATAAAGTATTTTATCTCGTGTGTTGTGTTTTTTTTTGTACTTTTATTTTACAGGTGAATGGGTAGGGGTACATTGTACCCCATACTCATTCACATAGGGTGGGGGGCCGGTATCCGGGGGCCCCCTTATTAAAGGGGGCTCCCGGATTCCGATAAGCCCCCCGCCCGCAGACCCCGACAACCAACGGCCAGGGTTGTCGGGAAGAGGCCCTTGTCCTCATCAATATGGGGACAAGGTGCTTTGGGGTGGGGGGGCCGCGCGGCCCCCCCTTCCCCAAGGCACCCCCCATGTTGAGGGCACGCAGCCTGGTACGGCTCAGGAGAGGGGGGGGGGCGCTCGCTCGCCCCCCTTTCCTGGCCGGCCGGGTAGCGTGCTCGGACAAGGGTCTGTTGTGGACTTGGGGGGGACCCCCACGCTGATTTTTTTCGGCGTTGGGGTTCCCCTTTAAGTCCATACCAGGCGGCGGGGCCAGCGACGTCTCCTTCGCGGGCCCCGCCTACCTGGATACCCACTCGAAATGAGCGGACTTTTCTCCGGGCGGGAAAAGTCCGCTCATTTCAAAAGTACGGCGGACTGGCATACACACGGGCGGATTGTCCGCCGAAATGCGAGTACGACGGACAGTATTTAGAAAAATCCGAAATACTTAGTACGCCGGACTGCACGCTGAAAAAGTCCGCTGAAGCCCACACACGAGCGAACTGTCCGCTGAAATGTGTTTCGGCGGACTAAGTAGGCCATACAGTCCGCCCGTGTGTACGCGGCATTAGAAATAAAAACCTGTACTAGCTCGACCAACCCTTTTGTAGTGCATATCTATGGAACTTCACTCACCATACAAGCATGATTAGCAAGACAAATTTATTGATGTCAAAGTTAAGAAAAGGACATTAAAAACAACATGCATACATAGCATTGGAGCTATAAAAACAATAACAAAATGACCATCTCTGGATAGGAGGTGTAATTCCACCCAGGTTTTAAAGTTTGTTAAAGCGGGCTTCCACCGCCGTTTTTTTTTTTTTTTCCATCTTAATCTTCATAAGTAAGTATTCTAATTATGTTACTTACTTGTATATGATCTTAAAGTGTCGTGCAGCCGTTTTTCGCTCGCATAAAATCTTTAGAAAAACATCTCCTGACGTTTTCCATTTTGCCCGTGGGCATGTGAAGCCCACAGGCATTGTCTTCCGTGACACTGTGCTGCTAATGTCCCAGCATGCACCGCCCGTATAATCTGCGATCTCGCGCATGCGCAGATTAAACTGCTCGAGCGCTGACAACAACTCAGGCTGCCATCACAACGGGCGGCGTATTAGGAAGTCCTGCCCCGTTGTGATGGCAACTGAGATGCGCGCGCGCAAGAACTCGAGCCTGGGCGCCGCACAGACTCCTGGGAAATTGAAAAAACGATCCCAGGAGCCCGTGCGGCCGACAAGAAGAACTGACCTGCCGCTGAAGCCCCGCCCATATCCGCAGCAGCACCGCCCCTTTCCGGAATCTCCAGGAGCAGGAGATTTGAAACAAGAAGCAAAGAGAAGAAGACATCAGCAAGGTAAGGGGGATAGCTAGCGATTAGGGAAGGGGGTGGTCACATAGGACTAGGAATTCGGGTGGAGCTCCGCTTTAATGCTGTAATGCTGGAACCATAAATAGGTGAACACAGTCCTCCTTAACCCCCCTCTCACTGTACCAATCAATTTCCCCTTGAGACTCGCTCTCAAACCCCAAATGAGTGATGAGTGATGAGTGGGTCAAAAGCATGTAGTCCAGAAATGGGTCGAGTTGGCGTGCCCGGTTTCACCGATCGCTGTCGGCTGCGTCAGAGGCTGGTTGCCAATGCTGTACTGGAACACAAGATGATAAATATACCTCAGATTTTTTGGAAAGGACTATCACCAACATTCAGTCCCCTCCCGCTCCTCCGGGATAACAGCCGAGAGGCTTTTAGCAGCATCGGTTGTTATCCCTGGAAAGCCAATCGCCCTCGCTTAATACCCTGTACCAGGATGATGCTTACAGCTGCGGGCATCATCCCGGTATAACCCCCGAAGGTCCAGTGGGGCCCAGCGGGTGGCTGAGTGACAGGTGAGAGGGTCCCCGCCCTCCTCCATCAGGGGCCTGCCCGGGGGAGGGGAGGAAGAGGAGGACGGAGAGGCCATCTGGGATTGCTGCTACTGGGGATCGTCCGAGCAGATTGGAGCTCCGGGAGCAGAGCCGATCCTCCCTTGGGCCCCCCCCCCCCCACAGCGGCGGGGGGGAGCCCTACGCAGCTTGCGTAGTGAGCGTATAGGGCGGATCGTCTCTGACTGCTGTACACTGGATTTTAACCCAATAAGGGGGTTGTATTGGAGTGCTGCCGTCCAGGCTTATTCGTTTGTCCTCTGGTCCCAGCAGAGCCTGCACCTGAGTGCCTATCAAGGGTGTGTATCATTTGGAACCTGTGCTTTGAGAGCGGCTTTTCTTTTCCATCCTTCAATATGTGGTGGGTTGTGAGGCGCCAGTGGGTGCAAAGATGGTGGAAGTCATTGGGCACCAGACACTTCTTGGATGTAAAAGAGGCTTTATTTCTTTTGACAGTCCTTATTTCTTTTGACAGTCCTTTTTATATATTTTTGGAGGAAAGAGGGTTAGGGCCAGCACACCCTTAGATAGATTCAAACTCAATTGGCAGACTTCCGAGACTTCAATAGGAGGAAAGCCGTGCAGGGAAAGGCCCCAGCAAGGCGCCACTTCTACACGTGGGGGATCGCTGTCTCTTATGGTAACAGACCTTAAACAGTTCCTAACTTAAACTTAACAGTTCTTTCAGCTCCACTACAACTGCTCCTTGTAGTTGTTCAATACTGAGCTCCTGGTCTTTCACTAGACCCTCTGATTCAGTGACTATGAATCCCTTGAGTTCCTCTAAGATTTTGCGGTGGTATCCCCTCAAGCGTCACCTACCTTGGTCCCTACCTTGGCAATCCAGATACTTCTCAAGCTTCACCCCTGCTAACCAGCTTGGTCCCTGGCGTGACACACAAAGCTCTGCAAGCGTCTCCTCCACTGGTTGGGTCCCCAACTTGATCACCGCCTGAAGTTTCCCGATTCTCCACTATGCCCTTTCAGTGAGAATATGATTCCGGTACTTGCTTCTGTTACTCACTGTGGTAAAGGCGATTGGTCCCTTTGTGGGCGACAGCTTCCCTTCCACCTCTGATAGGTTCTTCGGCCGGCAGAACCGGCACTGCAAGCCGCAATCCCAGCCCTGCACTGCTCTCTCACTTCTGGATAGGCCCTCACACAGCCTAGCAGGACAGATGCCACAGAGATAGGCCCAATTTCCGGCCTAGCAGCCTGGGGCATACGGAACACCTCCACCTAGATAGCCATCCAGGTGGCACAGAAACATAGATCACCTGACCTCACTCGATTATATAGGCCCTACCAGCAGGCCAAGGCATTCAAGAAAACACCTGCCCATTGGCTGAGATACCCCATATACCCATAACCTGACCTTGGGTTTCCCTTCTCATTTCTAGTACCACCAAGTACCCGGCCCTCTAGTGGTAAAAGAGAAAAGTGCAACAAGGCCAAACTTAGGGCGAAATCAATAGATCTCTTGGCAATTCTTGGCAAGTAGACTTGTAAGGAGCAACCCTGCCTAAACTCCAGGGTGCTACATTTAGTAAATCAACCCCATTGCATCAAATGGCAAGTTCAAGTGGAAAAGCGCAACAGTCTGAACACACTGTAAAATGGTGTAAGCCTTTGTACACACGGTCGGAGATTCCGACAACCAAATCCGTCGGAGTAATTCCGACGGATTAATTCTGGAAGAGGTCCGGAAGTGATGTTGCATACACACGGTCGGACTAAGTTGTCGGAAAATCCGATTGTACATAACGTGATGACGTTATTTCGTTAGGACGGGACTACGTTCAGGCTAGTAGCCAATAGCTTTGGTCTAGGAATTTGATCTGAGCATGCGTGGCACTTTGTCCGTCGGAGTAGGCTACACATGATCGGAGTATGTCCGATCGGAGCATTTTGTCGGAAAATTTTACTGGCAAGTTGGAAAAATTGGTCCGTCGGATATTCTGACGGAAACAGTCCGATGGAGACCACACACAGTCGGAATATCCGACAAAACGCTCCGATAGGACACATTCCGACGGAATCTCCGACCGTGTGTACAAGGGCTAAGCCCCTGTACACACGGTCGGAGATTTCGACAACCAAATCCGTCGGATTTTGTCCGTCGGATCTTGTCCGAAACTGTTGCATACACACGGTCGGACGAAGTTGTCAAAAAATCCGATCATTCAGAACGTGATGACGTAATTTCGTTACGATTTGGACTACGTTCAGGCTAGTAGCCAATAGCTTTGATGTAGGAATTTGATCTGAGCATGCCTGGCACTTGGTCCGATCAAAATTCTCTACATATGATCGGAGTATGTCCGATCGAACCAGTTGGTCGGAAAATATTTCCAACAAGTTGGAAAATTGGGTCCGACGGATATTCCGACGGAAACAGTCCGATGCAGACAACACACAGTCGGATTATCCGACAACAGGGTCCGATAGGACACATTCCGACGGATTCTCCGACCGTGTGTACAAGGGCTAAGAGGTGAGAGTTAGCCTTTAAGGTAAACATCCATCTTATTCTCTGGATGAATTGCTCGCGCTTGTGACGGGTTATTTTAGGTAAAAGGTATTTACATGATTAAAAAATGTTGAAACATAACTAGAAAATTAATTTTACTCAGTTTAATATCGTCGGAAAAAAAAAAAAAAAAAACATTTTCTGTTTCCAAGTAATATGAAACAACCTTTTCAGAAGATTAATAATGATCCAATCAGCGCTGGCTTTTTAGCGTAATTTGCTTCTGCCTCAAGAGCTCTCGAAAAAGCTTATTTTGTTTTTGTTAAGGTCAGCAGGTTGTCTGACTAAGAAGTATAGTTGGTGTCATGTAAGAATCAAACTAAGAGAACATAATATCTTTATTATGTCTCTTAATTAAGGGTTTATCTGAGGATGGCGATCCATCACATCCAACAAACTGACTCAACAATGCCAAAAATTGTTCTTTCTTATCTACTGATGTCTGCAGGATGCAATTGCCATGATACTAAATTCAACATTTTTTTTTTTTAGTAAAGCTCTAATACGTACGGGGATGGTAATATATATATATATGCTAATTAGAGTTGTGGCAAATGGTTTGGGCCAAGCAAGAGTTCGCCCCAACATCGCCTGTTTGGCGAACACCCGAATTTGCAGGGCTTTCGGTGGGTGTTCGCCCCGCCAAACGCCCTGCAATGCACTGTGTGCATTCCTAACCCGGATTGGGCAAAGCTTTGCCCTGTCAGGGCACAGTGAATAGCTGGTTGTTAAGGGGCAGACACGGAAGCCGGCTGTGGCATCCTTAAAGAGGAAGTAAACCCTGATGGGTGTTACTTCCTCTTACATTCCCTGCAAAGGTAAAGCATAATGGACTACTATGCATCGCATCGCATCGCATCGCATAGTAGTCCATTATGTGTCACTTACCTGACACAGGAGCCAGGGAAGTCACCGCTGTCCCCTGTAGTCCAGCGCATCCATCTTCTCGGTGGGTCTCGCCGCTCCGCCGCTGTCATTCGGCGAAGCCGCGATGATGTCACTCCGGTGCATGCGCACGGGAGCCGCCACTCGTGGCATATCGCCGCTGACCGCGGCGTGCTCAGTAGACAGCGGTGCCTGTCTTTCGGCAAATATCTCCTAAACCGTGTAGGTTTAGGAGATATTTCTTGGACCTACAGGTAAGCCTTAATCTAGGCTTACCTGTAGGTCAAAGTTGGTTGTAAGGGTTTACAACCACTTTAATAACCGATGAGTCATTAGCTGTAAATGGGCTTCCCCTGCTGACAGCTGAATAAAAAAAAGAAATACAGTGCCTGCATGAAAAAAGTGAAAAAAATTCCAGGTTATGGTCATAGAGCATATATCAATGTATACATTGCTTTCCAGATCCACCAACAACTGTAAGTGTGCCAGCGCTATAAATCCAGGTGACATCTCATAAATCAGGAGAGCTTCCAAATTGAGGAAGATGTTGGCCAAGAGAACAAACTGAAGATTCCAGAGTCCATGTGTTGTGTCTGCCATATGCACTGATCAGCCATAACGTTATGACCACCCACCATAACATTATGACCACCTATATAATATTGTGTAGATCCCCCTTTCGCCTCCAAAACAGTCCTAAACCAATTAAGGTATGGACTCCATTAGACCTCTGAAGGTATGCTGTTGTATCTGGCACCAAGCCATCAGTAGCAGATCCTTTAGTAGTAGTCCTGTAAGTTGCATGGTAGAGTCTCCATGGATTGGAGTGCATAGTGTATCCTGGTGCCACCTCTTCCCGGGGTAAGTGGTCCAGTTCTAATGTTCTTGTGCCCATTATAGGCTGTGGCTATTTGGTTTTGGACATGGTTGAGCATGGGCACCCTGACCAGTTTGCAGCTACGCAGCCCCACACACAACAAACTTCAACTCTCTGTGTGTTCTGACACCTTTCTATCAAAAACAGAATTCACTTTTTCAGCAATTTGAGCTCCATTAACTCTTCTATTTATACAGACTACACGGACCAGCCTTCTCTTCCAACCTCCATCAATGAGCCTCCCCTCCCCACCTTCATAAATGAGCCTTTCCTCCCCCACCTCCATCAGTGAATCTTCCCTCCCCATCTCCATAAATGAATCTTCCCTCCCCACCTCCATCATGTGTCCCCCCCACCTCCATCAATGAGCCTTTCCTCCCCACCTCCATTAATGACCCCTACTTCCCCACCTCTTTCAATGAGCCTTCCCTCCCCCACCTCCATCAATGAACCTTCCATCAACACCTACATCAATGAGCCTTTCCTCCCCACCTCCATTAATGACCCCTACTTCCCCACCTCTATCAATGAGCCTTCCCTCCCCCACCTCAATCAATGAGCCTTCCCTCCCCACCTCCATCAATGAGTCTTCCCTCCCCACCTCCATCTATGAGGCTTCCCTCCCCACCTCCATCTATGAGCCTTCACCCCCACCTCCATCTATGAGCCTTCCTCTCCCTAACCTCCATCAATGAGCCTTCCCTCCCCCACCTCCATCAACGAGCCTTCCCTTCCTCACCCCCATCAATGAGCCTTCCCTTCCTCACCTCCATCAATGAGCCTTCCCTCCCCACCTCCATCAATGAGCCTTCCCTCCCCCACCTCCATCAATGAGCCTTCCATCAACACCTCCATCAATGAGCCTTCCCTCCCCACCTCCATTAATGACCCCTACTTCCCCACCTCTATCAATGAGCCTTCCCTCCCCCACCTCAATCAATGAGCCTTCCCTCCCCACCTCCATCAATGAGTCTTCCCTCCCCACCTCCATCTATGAGGCTTCCCTCCCCACCTCCATCTATGAGCCTTCCCCCCACCTCCATCTATGAGCCTTCCCCTCCCTAACCTCCATCAATGAGCCTTCCCTCCCCCACCTCCATCAACGAGCCTTCCCTTCCTCACCCCCACCAATGAGCCTTCCCTCCCCACCTCCATCAATGAGCCTTCCCTCCCCACCTCCATCATTGAGCCTTCTCTCCTCAACTCCATCATTGAGCCTTCCCTCCCCACCTCCATCATTGAGCCTTCTCTCCTCAAACCCATCAATGAGCCCACCTACATCAATGAGTCTTGACCATCCATGACCTTAGTGGAGGTCCACCCTTGGTCCACCCTTGTGGACCCCGCCACCTTCTTTTTTTCAGAATGAATTGTCCATATTAGTGATAGTTTTATTTTAATATAAAAATATTTATAGATAAAAAAAAAGTAACTAAAAGTTTCAATTTACCCAGTTTAATATCTGTGGAAAAACACGTTCCGTTTCTAAGTGTGATATGAAACAACCTTTTCCGAATACTAATAATGATCCAATCAGCACTAGTGTTTTTATTTTTTATTTTATTTTTTTAAGTGCAATTTCCTTCTGCCTCTAGAGCCCTTGAAAATGTTTATTTTGTTTTTGTTAAGGTCAGCAGGTTGTGTGACTAAGACGTAAAAAAAAAAATCATGTAAAAAAAAAAAAAAATCAAACGAGGGGAACATAATATCTTTTATTATAATTCTATTCTCCGTCACGTCCAACAGACTGACTCAACAACTCGGAAGATTGTTCCTTCCTAATCAGCCGAGGTCTGCAGGGTCCAATTACTGTGCTACCGGTGACTACCAAAAGAACGAGAAAAATATTAAAGTTAAGCTGTAATAAGAGGAGTATGGGGACTTCAATTGCTGACCTCCACATGGAACTGTTAGTTGAATGGATCTTATTTTTATTAATTTTTTTTAAACTCAATTTTATTGTAGAGTATACATATTGAGGAAGGTACAAGTGAACATTGATTAACATGTGATTATACAGGTGGTAATCAAGTTATTATATCAGTGGAAGGTCTACATAGGGTTTGAAGGAAATCATCAATATATATATATTAATACACTGCCTGTATTTACTGAATATAGAATATATACAGTGGCGTAACTAGAACCTTCAGGGCCCCGATGCAAGAAACCATGAAGGGCCCCCCTGAACCCCAGCCAGGGCCCTTCCCTCCAAGTTCCGGCGGTGGAACTCCAGGGCGTGGTCACAGGTATGACCTTTGTGAGCCCTGTAGTTCCACCACTGGTATCAGTAGTTTTTTTTAATTATTTTTTAATTTTTAGGTGCCCCATTGGGGGACTGTCCCTAGGCAGGATGGGGTCCCCGTCCCCAGAAGAGATGAGGTCCTTTTCTCCAGGGCAGATGAAGTTACTGCCCCCAGGTGAGAAGGAGTCCCTGTCCCCTTGGGAGGTGGGGAATCCCTGTCCCCACGTGAGAAGGGGTCCCTGTCCCCAGGGGGAGATGGAGGGGGTATGTAAAGGTGTGTGGAGGATGGGGTCCTCTCACTGACTATGACCAAGCTGCAGGCCGCGCACTCATCCATGTTGGCCTGGGCTCCATCCAGTGTGCTGGACAGGCGATCAGCATATCTCCCAGAAAGACCTTTCATCATCTGTGTATGACGGGGGAGGGGGGGCTGGCAGACAAGCCTGCAGTGTACTCTGGGGAGCCGGCTCTCATAGGGCTGCACTGCACAACTAAAGAGCAGCCAGTGCGATAGTTGAGCATGGAGCTTTGCTAGTCACCCTCCACCTCCAGCCACCCGTGTGCATGGTGCACTGGTACCCCTAGATGCCTATGCCGCTGCCGGCCATATGTAGAGGGGGCTGCATGGGCATCACAGGGCCCAGTTGCAGTTGTGACTGCTGCACCCCCTATAGTTACGCCCCTGAATATATAGTCTATGCTAAAAGCAGAGTATACAGTATATATATATATATATATATCAATCTAACTCAAGCTATCTCTCCGTCCATGCCACCAGCACTACACGCGGCCGCTATGTAAGCAGCCTTATACAGTGTGGGGCGTGGACTTAGTCTCCCTGAGCCATGATTGGCCAAAGGCACCCTGTTTTTGGCCAATTATGGTTCTCTCAGCAGAGCGCGCTGTGATTGTCCAAAGCGTGCAGGTCATGGTGCATGCTTTGGCCAAGTATCATACAGCAATGCGCTGCAATCTCGCAGTGCATTATGGGGCATTCCGCGGTGCTCAAATTCCCCGTGAACACCCCATAATATTTGCTGTTGAGCGAAAGGGGGGCGAACACCCGATGTTCGAGTTGAACTTATGTTTAACTTGAACATCAAGCTCATCCCTAGTTTTTTGACAATTAAGAAGAAATGTAAAATTAAAAAAAAAAATGTCTCCCAAGGTAGGTCCATCATCCATCGCGACGCCCGCCGCACCGCCAGCTCAGTTTGGACCGAACGTTAAAGTGGAAGTCCATGCAAAATCTAAAATACCTGCATATGGACACCCCCCGTACACACGATTAGAAATTCCGTCAGAAAAAACTTGGATGTTTTTTTCCGTCGGAATTCCACTCAAGCTTGGCTTGCATACACACGGTCGCACGAAAGTTCTCGGAACTTTTGACCGCCAAGAACGTGGTGACGTTCAACACTGCGTCGAGCCGAGAAAATAAAGTTCAATGCTTCCGAGCATGCGTCGAATTGTTTCCGAGCATACGCGATTTTTTTGCACGTCCGAATTGCATACAGGCGAACGCATTTTCGGATAGGAACTTTTTACCGACCGAAAAATAGAGAACCCGCTCCCAATCTTTGACTGGCTGGAATTCTGCCAGCAAAAGTCCAATGGAGCATACACACGGTCGGAATTTTGGACCAAAAGCTCTCATCGGACTTTTGCTGGCAGAATTTCTGATTGTGTGTATGGGGCATTACACAAATCTCGAATCCACAATGGAATCATTGGTGTATCCATCCTGTATCATTGGTGTATCCACCCCGTATCATTGGTTTATCCACCCCGTATCATTGGTTTATCCACCCCGTATCATTGATGTATCCACCCCGTATCATTGGTTTATTCCCCCCGTATCATTGGTTTATTCTACCCGTATCATTGGTGTATCCATCCCGTATCATTGGTGTATCCACCCCGTATCATTGGTGTATCCACCCCGTATCATTGGTGTATCCACCCGTATTATTGGTGTATCCATCCCATATCATTGGTGTATCCATCCTGTATCATTGGTGTATCCACCCCGTATCATTAGTTTATCCACCCCGTATCATTGGTTTATCCACCTCGTATCATTGGTGTATCCACCCCGTATCATTGGTGTATCCAACCCATATCATTGGTGTATCCATCCCGTATCATTGTTGTATCCACCCCGTATCATTGTTGTATCCACCCCGTATCAATGGTGTATCCACCCCGTATCATTGGTGTATCCACTCGTATTATTGGTGTATCCATCCTGTATCATTGGTGTATCCACCCCGTATCATTAGTTTATCCACCCTGTATCATTGGTTTATCCACCCCGTATCATTGGTGTATCCACCCCGTATCATTGGTGTATCCACCCTGTATCATTGGTGTATCCATCCCGTATCATTGTTGTATCCACCCTGTATCCACCCCGTATCATTGGTGTATCCACCCCATATCATTGATGTATCAACCCTGTATCATTGTTGTATCCACCCCGTATCATTGGTGTATCCACCCCGTATCATTGTTGTATCCACCCCGTATCATTGTTGTATCCACCCCTTATCATTGGTGTATCCACCCCGTATCATTGTTGTATCCACTCCATATCATTGGTGTATCCACCCCATATCATTGTTGTATCCACCCCGTATCATTGGTGTATCCACTCCGTATCATTGGTGTATCCACCCTGTATCATTGTTGTATCCACCCCATATCATTGGTGTATCCACCCCGTATCATTGTTGTATCCACCCCGTATCATTGGTGTATCCACTCTGTATCATTGGTGTATCCACCCCGTATCATTGGTGTATTCACCCCGTATCATTGTTGTATCCACCCCGTATCATTGGTGTATCCACCCCATATCATTGTTGTATCCACCCCGTATCATTGTTGTATCCATCCCGTATCATTGGTGTATCCACCCCGTATCATTGTTGTATCCACCCCGTATCATTGGTTTATCCATCCCGTATCATTGGTGAAATTAAATTAAAGAAAAAAACGAGCAATACATAATTTTTTGGAAGCCGATCTGACCCGCTCTGAGCTGTCAGACGCGGCTTCTCTGTGTAGGCGGGTGCAGAAGAGACGGAGGACAACAGAAGCCCCATAGTAACTCTATGGGTGACGTCACTTCCCATTCATTTCACAGCCGTTGTCGTCTGTGTCCTCTGCAGAGCTTCCGGCGCTGGAGATCGGGTCGGAAAAAAAAGGGTCTGTATACTCATCTTTACAGGGACAGAGAGGTTAGTGTTAGATCCCTGGTGTCTATAGATGCAGGGATTTATTATTTTGCATGGACTTCCACTTTAAGTTTATCCCTACTTACTAATTTTCCACCCAAGGCCTCACGTTTTCCCCTTCCCACAGTGCCTGGAAGTAACATAGTTACTAAGGTTGAATAAAGACACCAGTCCACCCTGAGTGTCTACAATTGCCCCTATCCCTCGCACATCACTCCCTACCCTCAAGGAACTGACAATCCAAGGTCCCCATTCATATACTAGGGGCCAATTTTGGACAGAAGCCAATTAACCTACCTGCATGTCTTTGGAGCGTGGGAGGAAACCCACAACGGCACAGGGAGAACATGCAAACTCCAGGCAGGTAGTAGTCGTGGTTGGGACTAGAACCAGCGAGCCATTCTTAATGCTAGGTGAGAGTGCTAACCACTACACCACTGTGCCGCCCTAAATTATCTGACTCTATGTCCACGTGTTGGGGTTGGTTTGGAAGCGTCTCCGATGCTTCGGCAACCCTTGGAGTGGTTCAACCCTTTTCTTGGTTCCCTTCCAGCCAAGATCCGGCACCCAACAAGAACCAATTGTTAGCGGTAGGAAAACCCCTTTAAAACCTCTAAGTGCGTTGGAGGACTTTGATTGTTCCCGAGGTTTATATACAGTCTAAAATTCTGCTTCATCTCAAATAGAAGAATCTCTCCTTCCTCTATGATGAGCTGATTCTCGCCATTAGCGTTGAGTCTTTCTTTGAAAGTCACAGAGGAAAGAAAGGAGGCGAAGATGAAAACAGATGGGCTTTTTACGTTTTTTTTTTTTTTCCCCTTTTGTCAGAAGCTGAAACATGGTTATTCTAATTAGTGGGTGCGCGCCGCACTCCTGACAGCGCAGAACATCGCACCGCCATCAACTGATGTTGCAATAAAGAAAAAAGTGTTACAGAACAGATACACTTCTTTAGTGTGAAAAAAGCAACATTCGCTAAATTATCTTTGCATCAACTGCGCCTTCCCGAGAGCCTCGAGTCTAGAAGACGACATTTTCTCTTTAATTACAAAATATATAATATAATAATAATAATTTAAAGAATTTCTTTAACCACTTTCAGCCCCCCCGGACCATTTTGCTGGCCAAAGACCAGGCCACTTTTTGCGATTCGGCACTGCGTCGCTTTAACTGACAATTGCGCGGTCGTGGCGACGTGGCTCCCAAACAAAATTGACGTCCTTTTTTTCCCCCATAAATAGAGCTTTCTTTTGGTGGTATTTGCGGTTTTTATTTTTTGCGCTATAAACAAAAAATAGAGCGACAATTTTGAAAAAAAAAACGCATTATTTTTTACTTTTTGTTATAATAAATATCCCCCCAAAAAATATATAAAAAAATATTTTTTCCCTCAGTTTAGGCCGATACGTATTCTTCTACATAATTTTGGTAAAAAAAAAAAAACGTAATAAGCGATTATTGATTGGTTTGCGCAAAAGTTATAGCGTTTACAAAATAGGGGATAGTTTTATGGCATTTTTATTAATAATTTTTTTTTTTACTAGTAATGCCGGCGATCAGCGATTTTTATTGTGACTGCGACATTATGGCGGACACATCGGACATTTTTGACACATTTTTGGGACCATTGTCATTTATACAGTAATCAGTGCTATATAAATGCAGTGATTCCTGTGTAAATGACACTGGCAGTGAAGGGGTTAACCAGTGGGTGGCAGTGTAGGAGTTAAGTGTTCCTAGGGGCGTGTTACTAACTGTGGGGGGGCTGGGCTTTGTTTTAGTGAACACTGATCTCTGCTCCAATCACATGGAGCAGAGATCAGCGTCACTTGTTGCTAGGCAGAACGGGGAGATGCTGTTTACAATGGCATCTCTGAGTTCAGCCGCCCCGTGAGACGATCGCGGGTATCCCCGCGGCGATCGAGTCTGCGGGACCCGCAATCCGATTGACGGAACTTGGCCGTGTGCGCGCGCACGCTGGCCGTCTCCTATAGGGCAACGTACAGGTATGTGTTTCTGCCTGTATGAGCCTTTCTGCCGACGAATATCGGCGTGAGGCGATTGGCAAGCGGTTAAAACTTTGCGAATAAATAATCTTTCTTCATAAATTTAGCATGTTATTGATATTTTAATTGTAATTTAATTTTTATTTTGTATATATATATTTTTTTTTACTATGAATATTCTAACACAATACATTATGTATTATATAGTCTCTCATTATATAATATAATGTATCGTTATTTTATTAGGTCTTATTTACACAGGAAGTTTTATTGCATGCTTTGACTTTATCTTGTGAACTTGTTTTTTTTACAATACTGACTAATTGTAATTTATTATAATCTATAAAGTAAAATTATTCAACAAGAAAATTTAGGATGTATTCTGTTACATTTCTTTGGTGAAAATAACCCAAATCGGTGTATATTATTTAGTCTGTAGGAAAGTTACAGAGTCCACAAACTATGGCAATATATCTGAAAGCAATGTACTGACAGCATTTATCCCAAGTTAAGAATTATCCAAAATAAGGAATGCTGCATCTAAACAAATGGAACTGAACAAATGAATAATAAATAATAATAATAAAAAAGCTTTTATTATTATTATTATTGTTATTTATTATTATTATTATTTTTATCATTATTATTAATGCATTCTGTTCAGTTTGTTTAGATGCGTCATTCGTTATTTCAGGTAATTAGTAAATTCAGATAAATTTGTATTAGTTACGTTTACTATAACAGCAACATTTGAAAGGAAATTCCAATAACTATATTTTATTAGTTTGTTATTATTTCATTCAAACTAATTTACTTAAAGTGGTGTTGCCACCAAAAAAAAAAAAAAAAAATTGCTTAAAATTCATTAAAAAATGTAAAAAAAAAATAATTGGAATTTTTTTTTTTTACTCACCTCTAAATGCCTGTTGCTAGGGGGTCCCTCGTAGTCTGCCTCCTTCAGTGCCCAGGCTGGTGACATCACTTCCCCTCGGTGCCGCACAGCCATCTGGGACCTGTTACGTGTCCCAGATGACAGTGTGGGCGTATCACAGCACGCGGCACCGCTTGTGCATGCGCAGTGGGTGCCCGGCTGTGAAGCCACACCCGGTGCCCACAGTAAGAATGCCGGCGACATGAGTGGAGCGGGGGAACGAGGGGGGGGGGCTTTGTTCCCCCCGCATCGCTGGACCCTGGGACAACTAAGTGTCCGATTATTCAAAGTCAGCAGCTGCAGTATTTGTAGCTGCTGATTTTTTTTAGGGGGCACCCCACTTTAACCACTTGCCGCCCGCCCTATATGCAAATGATGGCTGCAAAGTGGTTTCAAAATCCTGGCCAGACGTCATAGGATGTCCTCGGGATTTTGAGCCGCTGCGCACCCCTGGGGGCGCGCATCGCGGCGATCGTTGTTGCGGGGGGTCAGTCTGACACCCGGCAACTACGATCTCGCTAAAGAGTCTCCGACGGAGACTCTTTACCACGTGATCAGCTGTGTCCAATCACGGCTGATCACAGTGTAAATAGGAAGAGCCGTTGACCGGCTTTTCCTCACTCGCATCTGTCAGACGCGAGTAGAGGAGAGCCGATCGGCTGCTCCTCTGATGGGGGGGGGGTCTGTGCTGATCGATTATCAGTGCAGCCCCCTGAGGATGCCCACACTGGACCACCAGGGACGCCACCAGACCACCAGGGATGCCCAGCACCAGGTATGCCACCCTAGACCACCAGGGATGCCAGTCAGTGCCCACAATGGATGCCAATCAGTGCCCACAATGGATGCCAATCAGTGCTCACAATGGGCATCACTGATTGGAATAGCATTATTGTTTGGCACTGATTGGCATCCATCAGCACAAAACAATACAACACAATGTCGCCTATCAGTGCCCATCCATGCCACCTACCAGTGACCATCCATGCCACCTATCAGTGCCCATCCATGCCCATCTTTGCCGCCTATCCATGCCCATTCATGCCGCCTATCCATGCCAATCCCTGCCAGCTATCAGTGCCAATTTGTGCCACCTATCAGTGTCCATCCGTGTCGCCCATCAGTGCCCATCGGTGCCGCCTATCAGTGCCACATATCAGTGCCCATCAATGCCACCTCATCAGTGCCACTTCATTGGTGCCACCTCATCAGAGCCCAGCAGTACCACCTTATCAATGCCCGTCAGTGCAGCCCCATCAGTGCCCATCAGTGAAGGAGAAAACTTACTTATTTACAAAGTTTTGAAACTGAAACAAAAAAAAACATATTTTTTTTCAAAATTTTCGTTTTTTTTAAATTTGTTTAGCGAAAAATAAAAACCGTAGAGGTGATCAAACACCACCAAAAGAAAGCTCTATTTGTGGGAAAAAAATTATAAAAATTTCATTTGGGTACAGTGCAGCATGACCGCGCAATTGTCATTCAAAGTGCATCAGCGCTGAAAGCTCAAAATTGGTCTGGGCAGGAAGGTGTATAAGTGCCCCCCGGTATTGAGGTGGTTAAGCTCTGATATGGACCTAATTGATAAGTAAAACTAGTTCAGATGCAACCATTTAAATGTGCTCTGATACCACATACAAAGTATTAATGCAATGATAATAGTGAATAATTTGTAAATTCAAGAATCCGAAAAAACCCGAAAATGTGATAATATGAAATAATAACTAATAATGCAATGATAGTAATGCTCTTAAACCCAACTTAGAAATAATACAAATATACAGTTCACAACAGTAAAATACACCAATAATCCACAAATGTGTGAAATAAATGAATAATGTTATAAATAATGCTCCTTCCTCTATGAGTAGAGGTATAATAAATGAAAAAAAAAAGTGAAAAAAAGTCCAAAAAAGTTCCAACGAAAAAGTCTAGGTGGTGGTGACTTTTTCGTTGGAACTTTTTTTGGACTTTTTTTTATCACTGTGTGTGCACATTTATTATACCTCTACTCATAGAGGGAGGAGCATTATTTATAACATTATTCAATTTATTCATTTCATTTATTTCGCACATTTGTGGATTATTGGTGTATTTCACTCTTGTGCACTGTTTATTTGTATTATTTCTAAGCTGGGTTTAAAGCGGTTGTAAACCCGCTGAAGTTTTTTTTTTTTTTATTTCCTGACCTGCAAAGGAAAAGGCATAATGAGCTAGTATGATTAATGTTAGATTAATGCGACCACCCCTGTGCTCCGTATAAATGGACATCACTTACCTGTATTTACTGTTTCTGTAATATTCATTATATTTTCGTTTTTCGTTTTTACCGCATTTTCAGGTTTTCAGATTTTTGAATTTCCGAATTTCCAAATTTCCAAATTTCAGAATTTCCAGATTTACAAATTTACAAATTTTCCCATTTGTGAATTTAAGAATTAACAAATTTTTGTGTTTTGTGTATTTTTCTTTATTCATCCTTGAATTTGCTCTTTGGTTCTAAACCTCATGTGCTTACCTGTGAGCTGTGTGCTTAATATCATTTTGTTGCATTATGCCGATCACCCCTGTGCTCCGTATAAATGGACATTACTTACCTGTATCTACTGTTTCTGTAATATTCATTATATTTTCGTTTTTTCGTTTTTATCACATTTTCGGGTTTTTGGATTTTTGAATTACCGAATTCCTGAATTTCCAAATTGCAGAATTTCCAAATTGCAGAATTTCCGGATTTACGAATTTTCCCATTTGTGAATTTAAGAATTAAAGAATTTTTGTGTTTTGTGTATTTTTCTTTATTCATCCTTGAATTTGCTCTTTGGTTCTGAACCTCATGTGCTTACCTGTGAGCTTAATATCATTGTTTTGGATTATGCCGACCACCCCTGTGCTCCGTATAAATGGGCATCACTTACCTGTATCTACTGTTTCTGTAATATTCATTATATTTTATTTTTTTCGTTTTTATCACATTTTCGGGTTTTCGGATTTTTGAATTTCCGAATTTCCAAATTGACGAATTTCCAAATTTACGAATTTCCAAATTGACAAATTTCCGGATTTACAAATTTTCCCATTTGGGAATTTAAGAATTAATTTTTTTTTGTGTTTTGTGTATTTTTCTTTATTCATCCTTGAATTTGCTCTTTGGTTCTGAACCTCATGTGTTTACCTGTGAGCTTAATATCATTTTGTTAGATTATTCCGACCACCCCTGTGCTCCGTATAAATGGGCATCACTTACCTGTATCTACTGTTTCTGTAATATTCATTATATTTTCGTTTTTAGTGCAACTTGTACTACACAACTACTTTGAATATGTTCTTTAAAACTCAATAAAAAAATCACAATAAAAAAAAAAAAAAGAATTAACTAATTTTTGAATATTCGGAAAAATTAATCAAACGGGTTTTCGTTAATTCCGATGTTTCCAAATTAACAAATTCATGGAAATTCTTTAAAAAACTAATTTGGATCCACACGAATTGCACATGTCTAGCGTTCAGGAGGTGGCTTCTGAACGCTTGACAAGGGCTAATGTGATCTTTGGGCTCTTTCGGGCTCACTGTGAAGTGTGGTGCCCTCTAAAGAGTGATCCGTGTTTGGCTTGTTTCTTTTCAAAGGGCATTTGACAGGCAGTGAGGAGGCCTAATTTAAAGGGGAGGGCCAGCTGAACATTTTTTTTTTTTTAAAGTCAGCAGCTACAAACGCTGTAGCTGCTGACTTTTAATAAGCACAGTTACCTGTCCAGGGTGCCCACGATGTCGGCCGCCCCAAGGCCGAACCGTCCCTTGGCTCTCGGGTCCCGGCGCCGCCATTCTATCTAAGGGAAACAGGCAGTGTAGCCTTGCGGCTTCACTGCCCGTTTCCTACTGCGCATGCGCGAGTCGCGCAGCGCTTTGCAAATGGGGCGCGCTGTGTTCTGGGACACACACAGTTCCCACAACACACCGCTCCCCATTCCCCAGAAGACAACGCGAGGAGGAGAGTAGACTGAAGATCACCACGGAGTAGGAAGAGGCAGATTAGGACGATCTGCCTAGAAACAGGCATTTCTGGTAAGTTTTAAAAAAAAAATTTGTTTCTTTTTTTTTTTAGATTTTTTTGGAACATTTTAATGTCATTTTGTTTTTTAGGGTGGCCCTCCACTTTAACCTTATGATGCTGCAATCCCCCATTGCACTCAATGGGTACAGATGACAAGTGGTGCCGCTTATCACACTCTGCACCCCCAAGTTAAAAATAGTGTAGCCCACGGCATGTTTGCAGCCCTGTCTGGGTGTTTTTTAACAATTCAGGTGGGGCCAGGGAGGGAGGGGCTCAGGTGGGGCCGGGGATGCCAGGTGGGGCCGGGGTGTCAGGTGGGGCCGGGGGGCTCAGGTGGGGGGTCAGGTGGGGCTGGGGTGAGGGGGTCAGGTGTCGGTGGGGGGTTAGATGGGGCCAGGGGAGGGGGGTCAGGTGGGGCCAGGTGGAGGGGGTCAGGTGGGGGTGGGGGGCTAGGTGGGGCCGGGGGGATCAGGTGGGGCGAAGGGAGGGGGGTCAGGTGGGGCCGTGGGGGAGGGGGGTCAGGTGGGGGGGTTTGGTGGGGCCGGGGGGGATGAGGTGGGGTGGGGGGGTCAGGTGGGGCCGGCGGAGGGGAGGTCAGGTGGGGCCGTGGGGGAGGGGGTCAGGTGGGGGTGGGGGGGTTGGGTGGGGCCGAGGGATGGGGGTCAGGTGGGGCCGGGGGGGGTTAGGTGTGGCCGGGGGAGGGGGGTCAGGTGGGGCCGGGGAGGTTAGGTGGGGATCAGGTGGGGCCAGGGGAGGGGGGTCAGGTGGGGCCGTGGGGGAGGGGGGTCAGATGGGGCCATGGGGGAGGGGGTCAGGTGGGGGGTGGGAGGGTTAGGTGGGGCCGGGGGAGGGGGGTCAGGTGAAGCCGGGGAGGGGGGGTCAGGTGGGGCTGTGGGGGGGTTAGGTGGGGCGGAGGGGGTCAGGTGGGGCCGGGGAGGGGGGTCAGGTGGGGCCATGGGGGAGGGGGGTCAGGTGGGGCCATGGGGGAGGGGGTCAGGTGGGGGTGGGTGATTAGGTGGGGCCGGGGGAGGGGGGTCAGGTGAAGCCGGGGAGGGGGGGTCCGGTGGGGCTGTGGGGGGGTTAGGTGGGGCGGAGGGGGTCAGGTGGGGCCGTGGGGGAGGGGGTCAGGAGGGGCTGTGGGGGAGGGGGTCAGGTGGGGGTGGGTGGTTAGGTGGGGCCGGGGAGGGGGGTCAGGTAGGGCCGTGGGGGAGGGGGTCAGGTGGGGGTGGGGGGTTAGGTGGGGCCGGGGAGGGGGGTCAGGTGGGGCCGTGGGGGATTAGGTGGGGCCACTCATTTTTTCTGCCCGTCTGAATTTATAAAATTGCCTTTATTTTTTGCCTTCGTGTACACTTTAAATGTCGGGACTTTTCATGGCCGCCGAGTTTTTCCTGTAGGCGGGTTGCTGAGTTTTATTTTCCTGCGTGGCGCGGCGATGGATGGAAAGAGCGGTAACATTCATAACGACTATATCTCTCTATTGGCAGGTGGCGTCATAATCACCTCTCAGCTCTTCCCTGATTCGGCTCGGGGAACATTAGACTTCTAGATTGAAACATTTCCACAGCACAGAAACGTTTATTGACTTTCACAGCAGAGATAAAACCGGAGAAATCTGCTGACGGAGAGATTTTCGGGATGCGTCTTCCTGGAGGAAATTCACCCCGCGAAGATGCTGATATGTGAAAACAGAAATCCTCCGAAAGATCGCGGAATATGAGGGATAACGCGCCGCGCCCACCAGAGAAATCCGTACAGAACGACCCCGGAGCGCGGAGCCGGTAACTATCGACTTTATTGGACATATTTCATATTTTTTCTTATACAGTGCCTTGAAAAAGTATTCATACCCCTTGAAATTTCCCACATTTTCTCACGTTACAACCAAAAACGTTTTATGTGATCGACCAACACAAAGTGGCACATAATTGTGAAGTGGAAGGAAAATGATAAATGATACAAATAAATATGTGAAAAGTGTGGGGGGGGGGGGATTTGTATGGCGCCCTCTTTACTCTGATACCCCTTAACTAAAATTACCTTCAGAAGTCACCTAATTAGTAAACAGAGTCCACCTGTGTGCAATTTAATCTCAGTGTAAATACAGCTGTTCTGTGAAGCCCTCAGAGGTTTTTCTAGAGAATCTTAGTGAACAAACAGCATCATGAAGGCCAAGGAACACACCAGACAGGTCAGGGATGAAGTTGTGGAGAAGTATAAAGCAGGGTTAGGTTAATATAAAATCTCCCAAGCTTTGAACATCTCACGGAGCTCTGTTCAATCCATCATCGGAAAATGGAAAGAGTATGGGCACAACTGCAAACCTACCAAGACATGGCCGTCCACCTAAACTGACCGGGCCGGGCAAGGAGAGCATTCATCAGAGAAGAGCCAAGGGGTCCATGGTAACTCTGGAGGAGCTGCAGAGATCCACAGCTCAGGGGGGAGAATCTGTCCACAGGACAACTATTAGTCGTCTCTCCACAAATCTGCCCTTTATGGAAGAGTGACAAGAAGAAAGACATTGGAGAAAGAAAGTCATAAGAAGTCCTGTTTGTAGTTTGTGAGAAGCCATGTGGGGGAGGGGGCAGCAAACATGTGGAAGAAGGTGATCTGGTCAGATGAGACTAACATTCAACTTACTGGCCTAAAAGCAAAATGCTATGTGTGCGGGAAAACTAACACTGCCCATCCCCCTGAACACACCATCCCCACCGTGAGACATGGTGGTGGCATCATGTGGTGGGGATGGTTTTCTTCAGCAGGGACAGGGAAGCTGCTCAGAGTTGATGGGAAGATGGATGGAGACAAATACAGGACAATCTTAGAAGAAAACCTGTTAGAGTCGTCAGAAGACTTGAGACCAGGGCGGAGGTTCACCTTCCAGCAGGACAACGACCCGAAACATCCAGCCAGAGCTACAATGGAATGGTTTAGATCAAAGCATATTCATGTGTTAGAATGGCCCAGTCACAGTCCAGACCTAAATCCCATTGAGAATCAGTGGCAAGACTTGAATCTGACAGAGCTTGAGATATTTTATGTCACACTGATTCCCCCGCTGTCATACTGCCCCCCCTTGCTGTCACATTGCCCCTCTGTTGTCATACTGCCCCCCCTCCTAGCACAGTGACCCCCCCAGTCATACTTCTCCCCCTCTTGTCCCACTGCCCCCCCTCCTGTCATACTGCCCCCCCCTACACCTCTGCCTGCCACCGTATAAGCGTATCACCTTGGTACACAAGATTCTCA
The DNA here is from genome assembly GCF_037356315.1 of Lithobates pipiens. Lineage (NCBI taxonomy): Eukaryota > Metazoa > Chordata > Amphibia > Anura > Ranidae > Lithobates > Lithobates pipiens. Next base: position 5,856,277 of record NW_027507758.1, on the reverse strand, counting down.
AAGGTGCAGTTTGAAAAGCTCTGGCATGTTTATGGTGAGCTTATACTTACTATTTCTCCAGCGATACGTCATCTTGGAGTTCCCCGCCCAGCTGCTGACCTCTTTGGTGGCTGACTTCTGGGTCACGATCACCAGTCGCTGTCATTGGCTGGGCAGGGGTGACATCACTCCTGCGCATGGTGAATTTGTACATTGAGCTGTGCATGCTCCATTTACATGAAGGTCAGGTGAATATAACCCAGCACAGAGTTCCTCCTGCATCAGAGTATTCACGATTCCTACTTATACCCTGTACACACAACCGGACTTTCCAGCAGACTAGGTCTTCCCGACGGAGTTCCGACGGAATTCCGGCGGACTTCCAAATGAACGGACTTGCCCACACATGGACTAAAGTCCATTTTGAATGTGATGAGTTACGACGGGACTAGAAAAAGAAGTCAATCTTGCCACTTTTATCGGTGAGATTGACACCTTGAGGGCCCCGTCACCTGGTATGGATTTTAAGGGGAACCCCCTACGCTGACAAAAACAGCGCGTGGGTCCCCCAAGGTGCATACCAGACCCTTATCCGAGAATGCAACCCGGCCTGTCAGGAAAGGGGATGGGGACGAGCGAGTTGCCTCCCCCTCCTGAACCATACCAGGCCACATGCCCTCAACAGGGGGGGTGGGTGCTTTGGGGAAGGGGGGGCGCCCTGCAGCCCCCCCACCCCAAAGCACCTTGTCCCCATGCTGATGAGGACAAGGGCCTCTTCTTGACAACCCTGGGCGTTGGTTGTCGGGGTCTGCTGGCAGGGGGCTTATCGGAATCTGGGAACCCCCTTTAATAAGAGGGCCCCCAGATCCCGGCCCTCCTCCCTATGTGAATAAGTATTGGGTACATCCTACCCCTACCCATTCACGTTTTTAAAGTCATTTATTAGGCAGCTCCGGGGGTCTCTTCCTTCTTTGGGGGTCTCGTCCTTTTTTGGGGGTCTCTTACGACTCCTCCGCGCTTTCCGTTTCTTCTTCCGCTCTCCCATTTTTCTCCCGAGCTCCCCCGCTATCTTCTGCTCTTTTGCCACTCTTTTGCTAGCGGTGGCCCGATTTTCTCATTCGTCATCATCGTCTTCTTCTTCTTCCTTCTTCTGTTTTTCCGATGTTGACATGACGCTCTCTCCCGCTGTAATGCTGTGGACATGGTGCGCAGCGACTTATATAGGCATGGGGCGTGGTCATAGGGTGATGTCACCCGGTGGCCCCGCCCCTTATGATGTCACAGCCCTAGCATGCCCCGGGACTGTGACATCACCCGGTGACCCCGCCCCATGCTTACTGTATATAAGTCGTTGCGTACCGAATGCGTTTTTCCTATTGCAGTGAGCGTGAGATGTACAGTACCCTACAGCCGAGAACCAGCGCAATAGGATCGCGCTGGAAACATTCTCGCGGGCAGGTGCTGTAGCTGCCTTTTAGTTGTATTTGGTCCGCCGGACCATCATACAGACGAATGGGTTTCCCACTAGGAACTGGGTCCGGCGGAGTTCCGGCGGGAAAATTTAAAACGTGTTCTATTTCTAAAGTCCGTCTGATTTTTAGCAAGCAAAGATCTGATGAAGCCCACACATGATCAAATTGTCAGACGGATTCGTTCCATCGGACCTTTGCTGTCAAAAAGTCTGGTCATGTGTACGTGGCATAACAGTGCAAGGGGAACTCTGATGAAAGGGGGAAGGCTGCAGATCATGATGTAAAGAGAAATGCTTTGGTGAAAAGGGGAACTCTGGTGACCAGAGACCACCTCATATCAGAGTCTACTGTGTTGCCCTTTACATCAGAGTTCTCACTTGCATCAGGGTCTGCAGCATCGACCTTTTAGATCAAAGTTCCCTTTTACATCGGAGTCTGCAGAGTTCCCCCTAGCACTGTAAGGGGGAGCCCAGCAGACTCTGATGTAAAAGCGAATGCCAGGAACTCTGATGTGGGCGGGGGGACTCATATGACCACAGACCACCAGAGTAAATACACTAAAGTAAAGAGGGGTTACTAATATAAGGGTGAACCTTTATATCAGTGTCCCCCTTACATTACTGTATTCACTCCCCCCTTCATCGGTGACCCCTTTAGACTGGCCTTGCAGCGCTGCCACTGACTTCCTCTCAGGTGCACCTTGCAGGGCTCAGTCATACGGTCCTCTCCGGGCTCCAGCTTGGGGGCTCTGGTTTCATCCTATATTCTCCTCTCCACAGTCCACACATGTCTGACTCCTCCCTTGACCCCCATCCCAGTTGCGCTCCCGCTCTTGTTTCCTCTTCAGGCTCCCCCTCAGAAACTACAGAGATGATACAAGACAAGAGATGGTCCGAGATTGCAGACATGATACAGGAGGTGGTAAGAGGCTGCAGACAGGATGCAGGAGATGGTTTAAGGCTGCAATCATGATACAGGAGGTGGTTAGAGGCTGCAGACAGGATACTGGAGGTGGTTAGAGGCTGCAGACAGGATACTGGAGGTGGTTGGAGGCTGCAGACAGGATAAAGATGGTGGTTAGAGGCTGCAGACAGGATACAGGAGGTGGTTTTTATGGGCGGTCATCGGTTGCTGTCTGTAACGCCCATTTATGGACCACCCATAAATGGTTTGAAATGTGCAGACTGTCCATAAACACTTCTTGTTTCTGGGGTCAACATCAGTTCCTCTCTCTTTCTGTAAAGCAGCAGATGCCACTGGTCAGTGTGGTCCTGGGCTCCACAATCAGACGGGAGAGCGTGGCAAAGGTGGCAGTGCCACCTGCAGAAGTGATCGAGTGTATAACCACCTCCCTCCCAGGACGCCATATGATGTCCTCCTGGGTGAAGTGGTTAAAGAGAAAGGGAGATGTGAGGAGCAGCTCTCAGGCTCCGGTGGCTAAGAGGCACCCCCCTACAAAAGCTGCAGTTATGTCTATGCATAGTGATTATGCTGATGAAGTTGAAAATGTATTTCTGGTAACAGTATGTCTGAGAATAAAGCTGGTAAAGGTAATAATGGGAAATCTCCTGTGACAACCCTTGGCAGAGCCACAGGGTTGTCCAGGGAAGTTTCCTGGGGGGGGGGTCTCAGTTTTTTGGCGCTCGAGATTGTCCAGGACAGCTGTGGTACTGCTCTGGTGGAACAAGGAGGGACTGCACCTACCCTACTGTGACCTGGTTTGGTTTCAGCCTGTCAAAGCTGAATGTACAAAGCTGGGTGTGTTGGTAGCGCCACCAGAGCAAGCTGGTCATAATAGTGTATTGCAGCCTGCCAGCCTGAGGAAGCCATTATCCCGGGACCAGTGCAGTCTAGTATGTTTTTAAATAATGCTGAGCTATGAAAATACATAAAATGCACAAAAAAATGATTATAGCTTCCCATGGATGCAAGAAGACAAATTACAAATATGCAGTCACCGCCTGACACCATCACAGTATATAGTCACTGGTGAAGGTGATATTGAAACGAGGAAAGTGGCGGTACCTGAACGGCAGCAGATGTCGACTTGTTAAATAAAATGAATTATAGCGTCACATTATACTTCTAATTAGGCCAACTATATCAGTGATAGAATTAAACTTCCGCCTGTGGCAAAGACACACATTGTAAAAATGCAATCAATGTGAAATATGGAGACAGAAGAGAACAAAAATAATCCCAAACTTTCCGCCTGACTATGGAGTGTGAATAACTGAAGATCATTTGTTTTGTTTTATCTGTAAAGTTTGCAGCTTCGGATGTGTAGCGCTACCCCTGAAGGAATCGCTTCAGAGGCAGCCAGGCACACAGCAAAAAACAGTCCATTCACTCCAGCTCATTAATTGGTCAAATGCAGCCTGGAACAGTCCATGGTTCACGGCTGGGGACCATGAAACAGTCGGAGCACAGGTAAAGGCAGACTGGAACAGTCCATGGTCAGGGCCGGACTGGGAATAAAATCCAGCCCTGGAAAAAAAATTCATACCAGCCCCACAGCATTATTATACCAGTGCAACAGCATAACGTCATTATTTTATGTTAATAAAAGGGAAAACCATACATTTTAAAGCACATTTGAAGAGTGTATTATATATAGATAAGACAGATATGAAATCACATAGGGATTTATATGTATGTATGTATATATATATATATATATAAGCAAATTCCAGTTAAAAGTGGTCAATCATCAAGGGTGACCCCAGGAACTCAGAACATGGGGGGGGACCACCTTCTTCAGAAAGAATACACTAAGGTAAGGGGGGTGGGTTACTGATATAAGGGGGAAACCCTTTATATCAGTGCCATTATCGTATTCACTCCCCCCTTACATCAGTGACCCCCCTTCAGACTGGCCTGGTGGTGCTGTCACTGATGACCTCTCAGGTGCACCATGCAGGGCTCAGTCAGTCAGCTCCAGCTTGGTTGGCTCTGGTTTTATCCTTTAGTCTCCTCTTCACAGTACACACAAGTCTGACTTCTCCCATGACCCCCATCCTGACTCCTCTCCAGACTCCCTCAGAGACTACAGACATAATACAGGAGATGGTCAGAGACTGCAGACATAATACCGGAGATGGTCAGAGACTGCAGACATGATACAAGAGCTCAATGCAGCCTCACTGTGCCCATCAAATGCAGCCCCACTGTGCCCATCAATGCTGCCTCACTGTTCTCATCAAATGCAGCCTCACTGTGCCCATCAATGCAGCCTCACTGTGCTTTTCAAATGCAGTCTCACTGTGCCCATGAAGGCGGCCTCACTGTTCCCACCATTGCAGCCTCACTGTGAACATCATTGCAGCCTCACTGTGCCCATCATTGCAGCCTCACTGTGCCCACCATTGCAGCCTCACTGTGCCCACCATTGCAGCCTCACTGTGCCCATCAAATGCAGCCTCACTGTGCCCATCAATGCAACCTCACTGTGCTCATCAAATGCAGTCTCACTGTGCCCATGAATGCGGCCTCACTGTGCCCATGAATGCGGCCTTACTGTGCCCATCAAATGCAGTCTCACTGTGCCAATCAAATGCAGCCTCACTGTGCCCAAATGCAGCCTCACTGTGCCCAAATGCAGCCTCACTGTGTCCACCATTGCAGCCTCACTGTGCCCATCATTGCAGCCTCACTGTGCCCATCATTGCAGCCTCACTGTGCCCATCATGTCAGCCTCTCCTGTGCCGTATGTCCCAGTCTGCAGTCCCTGTCTGTGGGAAGGTGTGCTGTTGATGCTCGGTACAGTACCTTGCATGTCAGCAGGATATCCATGACGGCCAGCAGCAGCCAGAGCCTGTTCTCGTTTTGGATGGGGACGGTGCTCCTTACAGAGGATCTGTTTGCTGTGAGATGGAGTGGTCCTTGGCCACCTGCACCTTCAGCCGTCCTTATTTTCCGGCCCCAGTCAGCCTGTCCCCTGGTCCTGGGGAAGTGGAGAGCACTGGGTAGGAGCTGGAGAGAAGGGGGAGCAGAGAGTACTGGTGGGGTTGGAGAGCACATGGGTGGGGGCAAAGAGCAGGGGAGAGTGGAGATCACAGGGGTGGGGAGTGCTGGGGGGGACTTGAGAGCAATGGTGGGGGCCAAAAAGAACAGGGGTGGAGAGCACGGGAGGCTGAGAGTACTGGGGGGGCTAAGAGTGTGGGGTAGCGAAGAGCACTGGGGGGGGAGCTTGAGAGTACTGGGGGGCCAAAAAACAGGGCTGGAGAGCACTGGGGGGTACAAAGAGCAGGGTGGAGTGGAGAGCAATTGGGGGAGCTTGAGAGCACCAGTAGGGGACAGAAAGAACAGGCGTGGAAAGCACGGGGGACTGGCGAGCACTATGGAGGATGGAGAGCACTGGCGGGGTTGGAGAGCATATGGGTGGGGGCAAAATGCAGGGGGAGTAGAGAGTACATGGGTGGGGAGCGGAGAGTGCTGGGGGGGAACTTGAGAGCAATGGTGGGGGCCAAAAAGAACAGGGGTGGAGAGCATGGGGGGCTGAGAGCACTGGGGGGCTAAGAGTGTGGGGTGGTGAAGAGCACTGGGGGGAGCTTGAGACTACTGGGGGGAAGAAAAACAGTGCTGGAGAGCACTGGGGGGTACAAAAAGCAGGGAGGAGTGGAGAGAAATGGGGGGAGCTTGAGAGCACCAGTGGGGGCCAGAAAGAACAGGGGTGGAAAGCACAGGGGACTGGAGAGCGCTATGGGGGGCAGAGGGCTGGCAGAGTTGGAGAGCACATGGGTGGGGGCAAAATGCAGGGGGGAGTGGAGAGTACAGGGGTAGGGAGCGGAGAGTGCTGGGGGGGAGCTTGAGAGAGCACTGGAGGGGGAGCCAAAAAGAACAGGGTTGGAGAGCACGGGGGCAGAGAGTGCTGGGTGCAGAAAGAACAGGGGTGGGGAGCATGGGGGACTGGAGAGCACTGTGGGGGGGTGGAGACCACTGTGGGGGGTTGGAGACTACTGTGGGGGGCTGGAGACCACTGTGGGGGGGAGGTGGAGACCACTGTGGGGGCTAGAGAGCACTAAGGGGGGGGGTGGAGAGCACTGTGGGAGGGTGGAGAGCACTGTGGGGAGGGTTGAGAGCACTGTGGGGGGCTGGAGAGTACTGGGGAGGGGGGTAGAGAGCACTGTGGGAGGCTGGAGAGAAGTGTGGGGGTTGGAGAGCACTGTGGGGGTTGGAGAGCACTGTGGGGGGCTGGAGAGCACTGTGGGGGCGGGCTGGAGAGCACTGTGAGGGGGGGTGGACAGCACTTTGGGGGCTGGAGAGCACTGTGGGGGGCTGGAGAGCACTGTGGGGGGTGGACAGCACTGTGGGGGGGGGGGGGGGCTGGAGAGAACAGTGAGGGGGTGGAGAGCACTGTGGGGGGCTGGAGAGCACTGTGGGGGGCTGGAGAGCACTGTGGGGGCGGGCTGGAGAACACTGTGGGGGCTGGAGAGCACTGTGGGGGGGGTGGACAGCACTGTGGGGGCTGGAGAGCACTGTGGGGGGGGGGGGGTGGCTGGAGAGCACTGTGGGGGGCTGGAGAGTTCTGTGGGGGGTGGACAGCACTGTGGGGGGTGGGCTGGAGAGCACTGTGGAGTGGGCTGGAGAGCACTGTGGGGGGGGGGGCTGGAGAGCACTGTGGGGGGCTGGAGAGCTCTGGGGGGGCGGGCTGGAGAGCACTGTGGGGGCGGGCTGGAGAGCACTGTGGGGGGGGGGGGTGGACAGCACTATGGGGGCTGGAGAGCACTGTGGGGGGTGTACAGCACTGTGGGGGCTGGAGAGCACTGTGGGGGGCTGGAGAGCACTGTGGGGGGCTGGAGAGCACTGTGGGGGGCTGGAGAGTACTGTGGGGGGTGGACAGCACTGTGGGGGTTGGGCTGGAGAGCACTGTGGGGGGGGGCTGAAGAGCACTGTGTGGGGGGGTGGAGAGCACTGTGGGGGGCTGGAGAGTACTGTGGGGGGGCTGGAGAGCACTGTGGGGGGGTGGACAGCACTGGGGTGTGGACAGCACTGTGGGGGGGTGGACAGCACTGGGGGGGTGGACAGCACTGTGGGGGGGTGGACAGCACTGGGGGGGGGTGGACAGCACTGTGGGGGGGTGGACAGCACTGGGGGGGGGGTGGACAGCACTGTGGGGGTTGGGCTGGAGAGCACTGTGGGGGGGGCTGAAGAGCACTGTGTGGGGGGGTGGAGAGCACTGTGGGGGGCTGGAGAGTACTGTGGGGGGGCTGGAGAGCACTGTGGGGGGGTGGACAGCACTGGGGGGTGGACAGCACTGTGGGGGGGTGGACAGCACTGGGGGGGTGGACAGCACTGTGGGGGGGTGGACAGCACTGGGGGGGGGTGGACAGCACTGTGGGGGGGTGGACAGCACTGGGGGGGGTGGACAGCACTGTGGGGGGGTGGACAGCACTGTGGGGGGGTGGACAGCACTGGGGGGGTGGACAGCACTGTGGGGGGGTGGACAGCACTGTGGGGGGACTAGAGAGCACTGTGGGGGGGTGGCTGGAGAGTGTGGTGAGAGAGGAGAGCAGGAGGGGGGGCAGGGAGCACAAGGAAAACGGAGGGGGCAGTAAAAGAAGATGGATTGGATAGGAGGAGAAGCAGCGGCTGCATGGAGGAATATAGAGAGCTCATCTCCTCTATATGTCCTGCTTCTCCTCTTATCCAGGCACACAGGGCGGCATCTCTTACTGTGTATCACAGAGCTGGCTGGCTGTGTTCGGCGGCTGTGCTATAACACGGCCCGCCCCCCTAGACCTGCTTGTGTGATAGTAGATAGAATCAATACTCCACCTATCACACAGCAAGTCTAGGGGGGCGGGGCCGTGTTATAGCACAGCCGCCGAACACAGCCAGCCAGCTCTGTGATACACAGAAGGAGAGAGGAGCAGTGCAGCCGAAAAACGGCCGCATGGCAGGCGGCCTACCGGGAAATCTCCCGGTATCCCGGTAGGCCAGTCCGGCCCTGTCCATGGTTCACAGCTGGGGACCATGGAACAGTCGGAGCACAGGTAAAGGCAGCCTGGAACAGTCCATTGTTCGCGGCTGGGGACCATGAAACAGTAAGAGCACAGGTAAAGGCATACTGGAACAGTCCACGGTTCATGGTTAGGGGGCATTAAGTAGTATGAACTAGGGCAGTTACAGATTCAAATTTTCGTGTTTCAGATTCAGACTATTAGTATCTATTTAATTTTCTCATCAGATCTGCAGACTATTTATTTATTTATTTTGTGCTGGTCTCCTGCAAACTATTAGCAGCCATTTCCCTGTGTATAGAGATATAAGCGGTGACGATGTTTCTCTTGTTGTCTCTTCCTCAAACCGTTCCTCCATTCATAAATGAAATGGATGCTAATAGTCTGCAGGAGATTTGCTGAAATAAAGGAAATGGCTGCTCTAATGCAAAATAAGAAAAGAAAAATGAAATAGATGCTAATAGTCTGCAGGAGATCTGCAAAAAAAAATGAAATAGATGTTAATATACCGCAGAGAGAAAAATAAAGGGCCAAAAAGGGGCTGGGGAATCACCAACCCCTGGGACTTTTAGGGTATCAAATCAAATAATTACCAAAAAGTTAAAATAAAATAGTATAATTTTATTGATATTATGCAAAAAATTTGATATAGATTAAACATTCATAAAAACAATAATTTTGCCTATTGGTGCATGAACAGGCGTGTTAACAAAGTTGACCAAGATTTCAATTAACCAATTCTCTTTTCATAAATACTGGGATGTGGTATCTGTGCCGTTCAGATTCCTTCTCTCTCAAAAACTTTTTTCTTAATGTCCCTTAATATACTGCAGGAGATCTGATGGAAATAAATAGTAATCTGCAAAAAAAATATGAAATTGATTCTAACAGTCTGCAGGAGATCTGCAAAAAAAGAAGGGAAATGGCTGTTAATAGTCTACAGGAGATCTGCTAATAAAATAAATAGATGCTAATAGTCTGCAGGAGATCTGGTGAGAAAACAAAATAAATACCAATAGTCTGCAGATCTGCAAAAAATGAAATAGATGCTAATAGTCTGCAGGAGATCTTATGGAAACAAATAGTAATCTGCAAAAAAAAAAATGTAAAAATGAAATAGATAGTATCTATATTCTATTCTGTTCTATTATTTTTCTAGTCTATTCTCTATTTCCATTCTAATCTTTTCTATTCAAATTCGAATTCATTCTATATGAAATTCGAATGTCGAAAAAAAAATAAAAAAAATAAATAAAAAAAAATAAAAATAAATAAATAAATATATATATATATATATATATATATATATATATATATATAAAACATCTTCCGAAATTCACATTTAGTATATAATGATTTCAATATAGAATATAAAAGAATAGACTAGAAAAACAATAGAAAACAACAGAATAAAATATAATATATTCTATTCTGTTCTGTTCTATCGTTTTTCTAGTCTATTTTCTATTTTATTATAATCTTTTCGATCCAAATTTAAAATTCATTAATTAAAAAATTTGAATTCATACTATTCGAAATTCAAATTTATTCTATTCGAAATTCGAATTTCAGAAGATGGTTGCATATGCTTTCTATTTTATTCTATTCTATTATATTTTTTTCTATTCTGTTCTAATCTTTTCTATTTGAATTAGAAATTTTGGAAGATGGTTAGTTACTTATATACATCTGTCACATCAACTTCTCATTTTGGGGCCCCGTACCTTGGGGTCACTTGGTGCTAGAAACCCCAAATTCTGAGATGTTGTAGTGCTAGTTCTACTGTGTTTTCATACCAAATTTGGGGTTTCTAGCTATAAGTGGCCCCAAGATACGTGGCCCCAAAGTCAGGACGCAAAATGTCATTCTCTGCTGTAGAAAAGTACTTGGCATATTGCCCATATCTCGGGTCACTTGGTGCTAGGCACCCCAGAACTTGTGGCAGGTGATGTGGCAAGTGGACAATCCACAACTTAGTCACGTGACAGGTCACGTGGTACCCAGGCCCGGTCACGTGGCACCCATGGCCAGTCACGTGGCACCCGTGGCAGGTCACGTGGCACCTGTGGCAGGTCACGTGGCACTCGTGGCCGGTCACGTGGCACTCGTGGCCGGTCACGTGGCACTTGTGGCAGGTGTCGGGGCAAGTGGACAATACACAACTTGTGGCAGGTGACGTGGCAAGTGGACAATGACATACAGCATATGTACTTGCCTTGCGATCGACATCCGTGACTTCTTCAATCAGACATGCTGACAACTTCATTGATGTGATAAATATAAATTAAATAAGATGTGTGTTTTTTTGCACTGTACACTGCAAGTATGAGAAGTTGATGTGACAGATGTAGGTACTGTGACATCATAATGGGCGGGGACATCACCCGGTGACCCCGCCCATTGTCCCTATATAAGTCGCCGTGCAACACGTCCCTGTCATTTCGGCCAGAGACAGCGACGAGTCAACATCTCAAGGAAGAAGAAAAGAAGAGAAGGCAGCGGCCTCAGAAGACCGGGCCACCGCCAGTAAAAGAGCTGGAAGAAGGAGCGGAAGCCGGGCAAGAAGAACTGAAGAGGGGGACAAGACCCCCGAAGTCAGAAGAAGAGGCGGCGGCGGCAACAGAAGACCGGGCCACCGCTAGTAAAACAGCTAAAGGAAGAAAGCGGAGGCCCGGCAAGAAGAACCGAAGAGGGGGGCAAGACCCCCGAAGCCGGAAGAAGACCCCCGGAGCTGTGCAATAAATTATTTTAAACCCTTGTGTGGTGTTTTTTTTTTATTTCACCAGTTGAATGGGTAGGGGTATATTGTACCCCATACTGATTCACATAGGGTGGGGGGCCGGTATCTGGGGGCCCCCTTATTAAAGGGGGCTCCCGGATTCCGATAAGCCCCCCACCCGCAGACCCCGAACCCAACGGCCAGGGTTGTCGGGAAGAGGCCCTTGTCCTAATCAACATGGGTACAAGGTGCTTTGGGGTGGGGGGGCCGCAGGGCCCCCCCTTCCCCAAAGCACCCACCCATGTTGAGGGCACGCGGCCTGGTACGGCTCAGGAGGGGGGGAGCGCTCGCTCGTCCCCACCCCCTTTCCCGACTGCATGCTCGGATAAGGGTCTTATATGGACCTTGGGGGGGGACCCCCACGCTGTTTTTTCGGCGTAGGGCTTCCCCTTTAAGTCCATACCAGGTGACGGGGCTAGCGATGTGTCAATCTCGCTGCCGAAGGTGGCGACATTGACTTCCTTCGCTAGTCCCGGCTACCTGGAGCCGCGTTCAAAATGAACGGACTTTCCTCCGTGTGCGGGCAAGTCCGTTCATTCACAAAAGTACGGCTGACTCCCACCATAGTCCGGTTATGTGTGGGCAGGTCCGCTCGTTCGGAAAGTCCGGCGGATAGTCCGATCGTGTGTGTACGCGGCATAAGAGTACCTGGACTTTTTACCCAAACCCTCTGCTCCTATACTGAGAGACTGTTGTTTAACTCAGGGGCGGATCCAGAGTCTAGTCTCGGGAGGGGCACTGCCAGAAAATAAGGTGTACCTGTACGCCATTTGTGCAATAGCCAGCAAAGGCACATGTGCTGATTGGCCAGAGGGGGAGCCAATCAGCGGGAAGTGATGCCTGATGGCCACCTCCAATCGCTCCCCACAGAGATGGAACAGCGGTCTGCTGATGTAAACAAGGCAGATCGCCACTCTGTCAGAGATGAACAGAGTGATCTTGTGTTCCTGCTAACCAGGAACACGGATCACTCTGTTGAACTAGTGAGTCCATGTCCACACAGTTAGCAAGCACCCCCTAGGGACACCGTTAACTCTTTGATCACCCCTGATGTTAACTCTTCCCAGCCAGTGTCATTAGTACAAGTGACAGTGCATATTTTTAGCACTGATCACTGTATTCGTGTCACTGATCCCCAAAAAGTGTACGATCTGTCCGCCACAATGTTGTAGTCCTGCTAAAAAAAAAATCACTGATTTCCGCCATTACTAGAAAAAAAGAAATAAAAATGGCATAAATCTATCCCCTATTTTGTAGATGCGGTAACTTTTGTTTAAAACAATCAATATACATTTATTGGGATTTTTTACCAAAAATATGAAGCAAAATACATATTGGCCTAAATTGAGGAAGACTTTTTTTTTTATAGCAAAAAGTTTAAAATATTGCTTTCTTTTTCAAAATTGTCGCTATGTTTATATTGCAAAATATAAAATTTTACCAAAACAAAGTGCTATTAGTAGAAAAAAATGGACATCAATTTTACTTGGTTACAGCATTGCACGACCGCGCAATTGTCAGTCAGTTAAAGTATCGCAAAAAATGGCTTGTTCGTGGGGGGGGGGGGGGGGGGGTAAAACTTTCCGGAGCTGAAAGGGTTTAGATTGAACAAGACTAAAAGGGCAGCATTTGTTTTCCATAAATAATGACAGTATGGCACACAAGATTTTGCGATTTTACACATTCACATTCATTCATTCTTTTACTCACTTTTATATAATAATTTTGGTGCTCTGGTGGGGGGGATTGGCTCCCATGCAGAAGCAATGCAGATGAGTGGGATCCGTTAATTGCACTGTCTGCAGGTGCAGTCAGCAGCATCAGATGACAGTGACACACAGTCACTGCTTCTTCCTGTGTTCCCGCCGTGCTGTGGAGAAGATGGAGGGAGGAGGTGGGTGGAGCCAACACTCCCACTAAGGGGCGGAGAACGAAGAAGGCTCCGCTATGAATGCTGGGGTTCTCCTACTCCTCAGTAGCGGCTCCAGCCTCCGACGTGACTGACGTCACTGGTTGCTACACGCCAGGCGGCACAGGCGTTAGCAACCAGTGCAAGGAACACTAGCCAGCGGCGCAGCTCCACACACCTCCTCCCTCCATCTTATCTTCTTGTGACCACAGAGTCTCTCTCTCTCAGCGCCGCCGATCGGCTGATTATACTGATGTGTGAGAGAGAGAGAGAGAGACTCGGTGAGGACTGCAATCAATGATATTTTCGGAGGGGGCAATTGCCCCGTTGCCCCCCCCCCCCTGGATCCGCCCCCTGGTTTAACTAGGTTTTTGCAAATAAAAATCCCTTTAAGCGGATCAGTCGTCAGTCTCTATAGTTTCTGGGCTGTCTACCAGACGCAAATCGAGGTGAAGAAGGTAACGGTAAGCCCATTAAAACCAACCGCTCCTTCGGAGGTCAGTGCTACAATTATATCCCCTTTTGTATTGTACCGAGATAGTCCACTTGCCCCCCCCATCCTCTCCCTTGGTGGGGCCTGGTTGGGCACCAGGCTCCCAAACCCTTTATTCTACAATCCAATCATGATTTTGGATGTATCATACATTTCTAGCTCCCATTTGCAGAACTTTACAATTACCGACATTAAACTTCAATTGATACTGATCTCCCAGTGCTTCCCTCACAATATATTCATTGTTACAAAATGTATCACTTTTGTGTTGTTTCTGTCTGTGGGAATTGGGGTTGTGAGGACAATAGGGGAGGACAGACTTATTATTTCATACTTCCTTTTATCTTTCTCCTCGATAAATAATCTTAATAAATAGAACATTTATACTTTGTACTCTTTTGTGCGGTGAAAAGTTTTAGAATAATCTCGGATGACATTTTCAGTTACTGTGACATCTACATCGCCTTCCTCCTTTCCCAGCCACACCAGGCAAAAGTCAGTGTGACATTATTACCGTACGTTACAAATTTGCATATAGAAAGTAAAGAAGATGAATAAGATCCACGCTACAAAAATTGCCAATTTCCACCTTATATTAGAAAGTGTAAAAGTAATAGATGTCTCATTTATCCTGCAGTTACTGTCAGGTTCCTTTTTTTTTTTTTTTTATCCGAATTTTTATCAGAATAAAAAAGAAAAAATACCGCGATACGCAATGTGAAGTTTTCTTAGCTCGTCCTTTCAGGAAAACATAAAAAGCCTTTCGCAGGTTCTAACACTTCGTTCTTATTACTAGATTTAGTTTACAGAGCAAGAATATAGGACTATTCAATAGCAAAGGAAATTAGAGTATTTTTTTTTTTTTTCTAAGATTGTGTTCATTAAAAGTTAAAGAAAGAGGTAAATATCACAGTACAGAAAATCCAAAAGGAACCCGCGAACTAATATAATACTGAAGCCATATAGCCAATATCTCAAGCACAGCCTAAAAGAATGAGGGCTGTACCGGAAATTCATAGAGGAAGAAAGGAAATATATACGAGGTGTGTCTAAAAAGTTGGGGTTGAATGGTATCAGAAAACAAATAGAACAGAATATACGCAATAATCGCCGTCCTTCACAACACACTTTTGGCAACACTAATACAGCTTCTGGAAACGGTCAGCAAAGGCCTCTTTAGGCATCGATCGCAGAACCGCTGTCACGCATTCTTGGATTGCCGCAACGTACGCAAAACGTTGTCTTGACCTTGGAGGCAACTCTTTTTGGGTCGCGGGGAAGACGGTGAACGCCATTCCATTGATTGCCGCTTTGACTGGAACTGGTAGCTCCAGGTCTTATCCCTTGTGACGATGGTTGGCATAAAGGATGGAGAAAAAAAAAGTGGGTATATACTGCTCTGTGACTAAGAACAAGTAAAATATATAAATAAAGCAGCAAACATCTCCAAAAAAGACAAACAGCAGGAAATATATACCCCAGATGATGTCCATGAGGACGAAACGCGTCGGGTGCACCATATCAACAACATCACGCTACTCCTAGCACCTTTCTAAGCCCTTGTACACACGGTCGGAGAATCCGTCGGAATGTGTCCTATCGGACCGTGTCGTCGGATAATCCGACTGTGTGTGGTATGCATCCGACTCATTCCGTCGGAATATCCGTCTGACACAATTTTCCAACATGTTGGAAATATTTCCCGACCAACTGGGCTGATCGGACATACTCCGATCATGTGTAGAGAATTTTGATCGGGCCAAGTGCCACGCATGCTCAGATCAAATTCCTACATCAAAGCTATTGGCTATTAGCCTGAATGTAGTCCCATCGTAACGAAATTACGTCATCACGTTCTGAAAGATCAGATTTTTTCGCCAACTTTGTCCGACCGTGTGTATGCAACAGTTTCGGACAAGATTCGACGGACAAAATCCGACGGGCAAAATCCGACAGATTTGGTTGTGGAAATCTCCGACCATGTGTACAGGGGCTAAGCCTCCTCAAGTCTGTGAATTCTGGTGAGCCTCATTCCTAAAGGGTGGTGGTGTCGCCAGCTATCTCCTTTCTGAGCACTTTTTCCATCACTTGGATACACCGAAGCAGTTTTCTGCCTTCCGTATGGACTGTCTCTCTTTGGATTTTTATATGTCTCAAGTTGATATTGCCCATACAACATTCACACTTTCACTGGTTTAAAAACTTTTTTTGCCAACACGATATTCATATCATCACTGGTTTGAAGACTTTTTTTGATATATCTAATTTCATTTTTTATGAGATTTTTATGATTACTCTATTGTTTATCTTATGTGATTTCTTGACATAGATCTCGCTTACACATATATGTAGCGGCCATGCTCGTTGCAGGGCGGCCTTGACTTAATGGACTTACCAGTTACCTTCTCTCGGCCTGCTCCTCCACGTCTAGGGGTTCCAGGGTCGATACCCAACGACTTGTATACTGACACAGATGTAGTCCTTTTAAAAGGGCTTATTTTGCAGTAGAACTTTCACAAACACAGTCTTTTAGGGAACAGAGGCACGGGTGAAGAACTCGGGCACCTTGAACTGCAGGCCTAGAAAAACCTCTATTTTCCACCCAGAGAGTAGCCACTCGCAGCTGGGCACTTCAAAGCTGAACAGATCTCTAGCCAGAGATCATGGCAGTCAGCACGTTGACTCAAGACTTGACCAATCAACTAAAGGTGAACAGGAACCTTTTTCCAACCGTACCTGGAACGTTTTCCGCTTCCTCAATGGTACTGGAAAAGTGTGAATTCTTCAATGTCCTTCCCAACTCAGGTAACCAGCACTTCTCGGATGCCACTTGCCGGCCCTCCTCCAAAGAGTCCTCCCCCGGTCACTCCACGAGCTGTGGTGTCCCTCCAAACCGAGAGCACACCCGGACACCTTGAATCCTCCCTCAGTTACTGCGCCTCGGACCAGCCGGTTCTGAGACTCGGGGAACAGACGGATCCCTACCCCAGACCAGGCAGGTCTATCAGGAGCCACTGACAGGAATATGTTGCAGGGTGTCGAACACCCTGTGCGGGATCCCTCACGGGGCTACCCCTGGCCCTGGGAACCAGAACAGACCATGAACAACTCCGGACCCCGAACGACGGTGACCCACACCTGCTTAAGTACCAGACTCCTCAGCGGGCCCCGGCACTCCCGCTGATTGGCTCAGAGAAGGCCGATACCCAAACATCCAACCAGACCTGGTCCTGGCCTGTCATGTGCACCTCACCGTTCACATGACCAGGCAGAACTTCCAAACACAGCCTGGCCAGACTGGTGTTAAGGCCAACCTACACAATTACCCCTCAGAACCTTTTTTGTCCTGAGACCAAAAACTAAATTTACATGCGTGTGACTTTTGATCCCAAATGTCATCTGCTACATATATAATTTCAGAGCAGCATCTTTTTTATATATTTCCGGCATAAAGGATGGATCCTGGTTACACATAGTAATTAAATCTCCAGAGGTTTCCATCTGTTTTGCTTTCTGTTCGTCTGTCAGCTTGTGTGGCACAAACTGGGAACAGATCTTCCACTTACCCAATACTTTGTGGACGAATGTGGGCACCGTGTGTCCTTGCTAATGCCCAATTCCCTGCCATCGATCGTAGAGTCAGTCGCTGATCTTGGGGCGGCATTTGTCGCACCTGCATGATCATGTCAGGGGTTCTGCTTGTCAACAACCAACCAGAACGTGGCTCAGCCTCAGTCTTTTCCTTCCCATCGCGAAAGCGTTTGGGCCAGTCATAAACAGATTTTCTGCTCGCGGCTTCTGTCCCCAACTTGCACCAACATTTTCATGCGTCACTGTTTTTCCCCAATTAGTAGCAGAACTTGGTGATCACTCGTTGCTCCATTGCACTACCCTACCTCTCACGCAGACTACGTTTGACTTCCCGCAGGGGTTTACCCTGACGGTCTCGTGTACTCCACGTTAGAGTGGCGCTTCTCAAGGTATCTCTTGGCTACATCACCTGGCTCATGTTGCCATTGAGATATTGAACCCTTCACCAAACTCTTTAGACACACCTTACTTAACCACTTCCCGACCGGCGCATGGCGATGTACGTCAGGAGAATGGCACGGGCAGGCAAATTGGCGTACAGTACGTCCATTAGTAATTGCCGCCCTGCCATCGCGTGTGCACCGCCGGCGGCGCTCACGCATGCCAGTCGGCACCCCCGTGAATTCGGTCACGGGTCCTGCGGACTCGATCGCCCACGGGGCTACCTCTGATCGTCTCACGGGGAGGCTGAACGGGGAGATGCCAATGTAAACAGCATCTCCCCCGTTCTGCCTGGCAACAAGTGACACTGATCTCTGCTCCATGTGATTGGAGCAGAGATCAGTGTTCACTAACACACAGCCCAGCCCCCCCCCCCCCCCACTGTTAGTAACACACCCCTAGGACACACTTATAACCACCTACACTGCCACCCCCTGGTTAAACCCTTCACTAGCCAGTTGTCATTTATACAGGCAATCA